>NC_056746.1:212599126-212691626 GCF_019279795.1 Protopterus annectens | reverse complement strand
GTCTTTTTTCATTATTTGACATTGAAGTTATATGATTACACTTTAGAGATGAGGTATTAAGGTTACAGTACAGATTGTTAACTAAATTCACCTTAGAAAATTAAGTGATTTGTTAAATGGTTAGAATAACAAAAATGCTGTTTGATGTTGACAGATGTATTATTCACCATTTCAAAACATTTCTAGTTAAAATTAACAATTTTTGACAAAAAGTTTGATTTTGTAAGCTTTCACTGTTAAAGCAGTTTAGTGTTACATAAGTTAATTTATTTCTCTAGCGTTTGTACTTGTTTGGTAGATCAGGTGAAGGATTTGAATCATTTATGATATAATTATAAATCTAATTAGTTTTGTTCTTTACTCATGTCTGTAATGCATTATGAATATTTACAGTCTTGCACAAATGGTTTGTACTGTCTGTCTGGTGTGGGAGAAAACTATTGTCATTGCTATTCTTTGCCAGAAGTTATGCCTGACTATAAGTTAACATAAATGAACTACAGTGACCAGAGAAGCAAACTATAGATCAAATAACATCTGCCTTAGCTTGGCACTTGTCTTCTCCTCATCATCTTCCCCTCTGCTCCTTTAAAGCAGGGGCTGGACAAATGCTGGTCTGATGATTAAGATGTTTACCTCACAAATCCAAGGTACAGCATTTGATTCTCAGCCTTTGAAGCAGAAATTGGCTAGGCTTAACATGGATCACAAGGGCAGCTAGCCTAGCCCTTACTTACCTATGAATGATACATTTTAAATAAGCATATACATCCTGGTTTGTAAGGGCAGCAAACCACTCCATAGGCAATAATGTAACTTGGTTGTCAATGAAAGAATCAAGCAAATCCTCCCTCTCTCATGTTGAATAATTGACTCCTGCTTAGTATATCTTAAATGGTAAAGTGAAACAGTTACTGCCTCCTTTCCTGGAAGGCTGATTACCACAAGTAGAAGCTTGTGTTAAAGTATTTCTTCTGACACAGTGCTCCGTTCCTGGGTCATGTGACACAGTCACCGCTAGTCCTCTATGCAGGTCATCTCATAGGTTCATAGGTTCATAGGTTGGTACTAGGCTATCAGCCCTATATATATATATATATATATATATATATATATATATATATATCAGCCCTATATACAAGCCTAGCCATAACAATTCCCTGGCTATTTCTTCCCACATTATTTAGTTTCCTGGACCCCTGTCTAGCAGGGCGACTGACGTGATCCCTGGGGTGAATTTCCTTTCTCCCATCCAATCGTCAAGGTTCCTCTTGAAGAGGTCCAAAGAGGCACTCTGCTTGACATGTATGGGCAATCTATTCCAGAGTCTGGGGAGTCTCTGGGTCAGGAACCTATCCCTCCAGCATGTTTTGTTTATTGTGATGACAAGGTTTAGATCCCTGGAGCGTGTAGCTCTGAGGGATTGGGATTTCTTTAAGTGTAGCATGTCCAACAGCTCTGGGTTTGACATGGCCTTGTATGTTAAGCAGAGATCGCCTCTGAGTAGACGATATGCGACAGAGTATAGCTGGAGTTTTTTAAGGCGGTCAGCGTAGGGCATCTGCTTTAGGCCTGTGATTCTTTTAGTGAGGTATTTCTGAGGCCTTTCCAGTTGTTGCAGATGTCTTGAGAGGTACATACCAAATGGGGCGTTGTATTCTATAATGGGTCTAATGAGGGATGAGTACAGTGGGACAATGACCTCCTTTTTTCTGGATGAAAAGCCCTTCATGATGAGGTGTGCCACATAGAAGGATTTTCTGACTGTTGTGGCGATGTGGTTATCGAAGGTGAGACCACTGTCCACCTGTGTCCCTAAGTCTCTTATCACACTTTCTGTGTTTAGTGTACTGCCACCTATATGGTAATTCATGGATACATGTTTTTTCCCAAACGGGATAACAATACATTTCTTGGCATTGAGCTTGAGCCCATGGCTCTGGCACCAAGCATCTGTTTCTGTAAGGCCCTTTTGTAGAGTATCCACGTCATTTGGGGATTCAATAATGGCTCCCAGTTTGCAGTCATCTGCAAACTTTGTTAGCCAGAGTCCCTTAATGTTGACCTGTACTTCAGAGGAGTAGATGCCAAACAAGAGCTGCCCCAGGACTGAACCCTGAGGTACTCCACTTGTCACTTGTCTGGAGCTGGATTTGGAGTCGGCTACTTTTACAGTGTGGGTTCTATCAGTAAGCCATTTAGCAACCCATTGGGTGACATAGGGATTAATGCCCAACTAAGTAAGTTTATCTATGATTCCAGAGTGGGGGATGGTGTCAAAGGCCTTGGCAAGGTCTAGATAGGCTGTGTGGACCACCTTACCCTTGTCCATGGCTCTGGAGACTGATTCAAAGAAGTCAATCAGGTTCAGGAGACAAGATCGGCCCTTCACAAACCCAAACTGGGTGGGGTCCAGTGTTTGAAGGTTGCCAATGTCTTTATTTATAAGTTCCATGATAATACGCTCCATGGCCTTGCAGATAAGGCTTGTCAGACTGATGGGACGGTAGTTTCCGGGATCCAAGGTGGATCCCCCCTTGTGGATTGGGATAACTGTAGCTCTGCGCCACTCAGTGGGCACAAAACCTGAGGTGAGGCTATGATTAAACATGACACTTAGGTGAGGTGCCAGTTCATATTGTAGTTCATGTAGTACACAGCCCAGGATGTCATCTGGTCCCATGGATGCTGTATTCTTGGCTTTAGAGAGTGCATTTTGTACCTGTGTGGCCATTATTACTGGAATTTGGCAATCTTCCGGTATTGAGATGGGCCATTTAGGGGGTGAGAGGGGAGTGAAGTTGGCACTGAATCGATCTGCCAGGATATTGGCAATATCCTTTGGATCAGTATATTTAATGCCATTCTGTTTTAGCTCAGAGCAGATCTGAGCATTGCCATTTAGATTCTTGACATAGTTATAGAATGCTTTGTGGTTGTCTTTGGAATCTTTGGCAATTTTATTTTCGTAACTAGCTTTGGAGGATTTTATGAGGCATCTCAGTTTCTTACTGAGGCTAGTAAGGGAGTTTTTTGCATCCTGGGATTTTCCTCTTTTCTGCAAAAGTTTCTTCCTTTTGTTGTAAAGTTTGTTTATGGCAGGGGACCACCAGATTGGCTTCCTTTTTTTGGATGAGAGCATTTTGGTTCTATTTGGGATGGCACGATTCATGCATGAGTGGATGTGCTCGTACAGTGCCTTAGTGTAGGATTCAGCAGTTGAACTTTCGGTTTCCGTCTGCATGGGTGTCATGAAGTTTGTCACTTCTGACTTGAGTAGCATGAAGTTGGCTTTGGAGAAGTTTTTTATGGTGGTTTCTTTACTGGGGGTGGGGGTGGGTTGTGGATGTTAAGGGTGATTAGCTTATGGTCAGACCTGACTAACGAGGGGTGACCATAGGTATGGAGCATTGATTTCCCATGTTGGTAATGACCAGGTCTAGGATATTGGAGCCCTGGTGGGACTATGGATTAGTTGATCCAGGGCGTTGGAATTTATGAATTCCAAGAACCGTTGCAAAGGTGTTGGGACATGAGTAGTTTTCCCAGTTAATGGCAGGGTAGTTAAAATCACCCAGTATTAGGGTGTTTGGTTCTATCTTAATATTTTCCAGTATGTTTAGAAAGGTGTAGTGAGAATCTTGGGGTAAGGTGGGGGATCTGTAGCAAGCTACAATTTGGATTGCAGTCTTACCTAGTGTTAGTTGCACTTGGAGAATTTCAGACACATTGTGTTGGCCAACTAGCCTGGTGGTGTGAATATCCTTGGTGAATATTGACACTCCTCCACCTTTAGTGTTTCAGTCCTGGTTTGGTGGCCGAAAAGTGTGGTAAGAGTTGTAGCCTGGTATTGCAGGGGTGCTCTCTGGAGTCTTGAACCAGGTCTCAGTTACTGCACAGATATCAATGTTCTCCATTTTTAGGAGTGCCTCGAGAGAGTGCATTTTGAGGTTTAGACTTCTAGCATTGAGCAGCATTACCTTCAGATTTTGCATGCTTGTACCTGTTACAGTGGTGGTTTTGTCCTTTGAACCTTGCCTAAAAAGGGCACTATAGGGGTGGCAAGAGCCTTAGCCAGTAACCTGAATCCCAGTCGGTATACCTGTGCAGCTTAGTGCACTTATTAGATCAGAAAGGTGCACACTGTACTGCTTGTATTGTAGCAAACAGAAGAAACACAATAATATCAGGGCAAAAAAGGTTACTTTATTTTTAATGATGAGCTATTTGATATTCATGTGGTAAACTATCAATAAAGGCAAGCAAAACTGTAGTGTAGCTTCTCATTAGAAGAAGCAAAGTGATTCAGTGGTTTAACAATTCTACATCGCAACTTCTCAGCCTGAGATTTATTATTTATTCATGAGCTCTACTCACTGTTAGTAAGAGGTTTGTATGTACCCTCCAAAAAAAAGTAAGACAGTGACTGGCTACATGAAAATGTTCATATGTCTTTCATTTGCTCTTGTTCTGCTGGTCTAGGTTGCAGCAGAAATGTTTAGAAGAAAAAATTTAACAAACAAAGAAGCTGGGGAGAGCAGCAGCTCTGTGTTACGGCACTAAATGCAAGCAGGAGCCTTGTCCTGTTATCACAACAACTTTCAGACATCAATTAATTATACTGTATGCCAAGTGAATGTTTAAAGATTTTATATTCAGTGTTAAACCCTGCAGCACATCTTAATGTGAACTGCTCAGTGCTACCTTACTTGCTAACTGTGCAACTGGTTATACATATTACACTTATTTGGGCTTCTGACTAGGACTGACTAGATAACAAAATTGTGTTCAATATTCAGGTGAGGGATAAGGTCTCACTTGTTTCCTTTGATTTCTTGTTGTAGTTGCAGGCTGGTGTCAGAGTTAGCCTTGATGGCAGTAGCAGCTTAATTCTTAGCTCTGTGGGATACAAAGGGAAAGTAGTTAATTTTAAACAGGAAAAGTAATACACATCAATTGAACTAAATTAATGAAAACTAAAACCAGCTTTGGTGGTCCTCAGTCCACCTTGTCATAGCAATCAAAGTCATCCCGCTACACAAAAGCAGGCCATCTACATACCCTGGAAACTACAAACCCATAAGTCTCATTAATCTCGTATGCAAAGCCATGAAAAGAATTATCATGGAGATGATCAATAATGACATAGGAAACCTCCAGACACTGGACCCAACCCAGTTTGGTTTTGTCAAGGGCAGGTCATGCCTACTCAACCTGGTGGACTTCTTTGAGAAGGTCACCAAAGCAATGGATGAGGGCAAAATGGTCACACTGCCTACCTTGACCTGCCCAAGACATTTGACACAATACCCCCACACAGGCATTGTTGACAAACTCAAGAGGTTAGGAACAGACTCTTGTGTCACCCAGTGAATAGCCAGTTGGCTTACAGATAGGACCAAGGAAGTTAAAATTGGGGAGTTCACCTCTACAAAGATGCCGGTCACAAGTGAAGTCCCACAGGTACTGCTCCTGGGACTGCTCCTTTTTGGTATCTACTTCTGTGAAGTCAAGGCCAATGCCAATGGTCTCTGGCTGACTAAATTAGCAAATGATTGCAAATTAGGAGCTGTCATTAAATCACTCATTGACACAAATGTTCTCCAGGAAGGGCTGACAGAGACAAATAACTGGTGCCAGAGCCATGGACTAAAATTAAATGTCAAGAAATGCACAGTAGTATCCATTGGGAAGTCATCCACCCCTGGTAACTATCATATTGACACACACCCCTAAGAGCTGACCCAGTAGTTAGGGACTTGGGGACACACATAGACAGCAATCTAACCTTTGACTGTTGCATATCTACAGTAGTGAGGAAATCATTGTATATTGTACAACTTATAAACAAAAGTATGGCATCTAGGTCCAAGGAAGTCATTGCTGAACTGTATTTGACATTCATCAGACTTATCATTGAGTGGAATGCCGCCTTTGATAGGTACTTAGTTAGGCAACAACTGGAATGTCCACAGAGGTTCCTCACTAAAAGAATACAGGGTATATGTAACATGGCCTATGCAGACCACCAAAAGGCCCTATCCCTGTATTCTGTCAATTACAGGCTGTTGAGGGGAGATCTATGCCTGACATGCAATGCACTGTCAGACACCACTTTGATGGACCTCCTGCATATTCATAAAACAAACAGCACCAGAATTACCCATTCTAAAGACTTAAACCATGCCTGTCATATAACTAAGACCTGTTGGAGAGACATGTATGTATCCCAGAGACTACCCCTTCTCTGAAACAGGCTAAACTCTTTGGTAAATCTTTACCTTTGCTCCCAGAAATATGGCATTTGTTTATATTTAAATATAAAGGCACTTTGTGACACAGCATGACATTGGGCCTGTTGCAATTGTCAATATTTTCTAAATTTAATATCACGAGACACTGGGAAGCCCCTAGGGAACAATGAATGGCACAGCATGTGGCATATCCAAACCGAGACGATAGACCGATGTCAGGTGAGCATGTGGCATATCCACACCAAGAAGCATGTGGCATATCCATACCAAGAAGCTAAAATGATGCCAGGTAAACATGTGACATATGTGTACCAATAAGCTAGACTGATGCCAGGGGAACATGTGGTACAGCCAGACTGAGAAGATAGACTGATGTCAGTTGAGCATGTGCCATATTTGTTCCAATAAGCTAGACTGATGCTAGAGGAGCATGTAGTATATCAACACCAAGAAGCTAGACTGATGCTGGGTAAGCATGTGGCATATTTGCACCAATAAGTAGGCTGATGCCAGGTAACCATGTGGTATACCTGGACCAAGATATTAGACTGGTGCCAGGTGAGCATGTGGCATATCTATGACAAGAATTTACACAGATGCCAGGTGAAAAACAAAGAAGGCCACAGTGTGATAGAGGATAATCAGACTGCTATGCCAGGTGACCAGTAAAGAGGATCACAGTGCAAAGGAGGACACATTTTATAAATATTTCCATACACTCTTTTTCTGTAGAAATTTTCTTTGATACATCTAACCATCTAACTATATATCTATATCTTTCTATATATCTATATCTATATATAGCTATATCTAAATATATATATATATATATATATATGTGTGTGTGTGTGTGTGTGTGTGTGTGTGTGTGTGTGTGTGTGTGTGTGTGTGTATGTGTGTGTGTGTGTGTGTGTGTGTGTGTGTATGTATATATATATATATATATATATATATATATATATATATATGTGTGTGTGTGTGTGTGTGTATATATATATATATATATATATATGTGTGTGTGTGTGTGTGTGTGTGTGTGTGTGTGTGTGTGTGTATGTATATATATATATATATATATATATATATATATATATATATATGTGTGTGTGTGTGTGTGTGTGTGTGTGTGTGTGTGTGTGTGTATATCTATCTATATATATATATATATATATATATATATATCTATATCTATATATATATATATATATATATATATATATATATATATATATATATATATATACATATATAGAAAGAGAGAGAGAGAAAGATACAGCTATAACTAAAACTTTGCAGATTGGAATCAGCATTGTAAGATAAATATTCTTAAGCTGCTTTCTATAGTAGCACAACTAACATTGATGTTTGCCTATTTAATATAAGGTTCAAGTACTTAACGTAAAAGTTTTCAGGGCTGATTTTTGAACTGTGTTATATTAGTTAATAAAATGTTATTAACTAGAAAGTGGAATGTACTTATGATAGGTTGATCACATTCTTAGATTTATGTATGATTATGAGTTTTTGTTAATTTGCTTCAATTATTTATTTAGTAATTAAAAAAGTTCTCGTTGTGGTCTACATGTTACAAACAGAGTAATGGTAAAAAAAAACAAATAGCTTTGAGAACAATGTTAGGAGCCTGGTAAAGGAATAAACTTGCAGAAGTCTGAAAGGGCACTAACTTTACAGGAAATCTGCACTAATATTTCTTGCTGAGGGTATCCTTCCTGTCAAACAATGTGCCTGTTTAGGAGTTCTCAAAGACTGCTTGATAAAAAAAAGACACAACTCTAAGAACAGGTTTGTCACTCTGCTGTAAGAATGGATGAAATCCCTTGCATTCTGTAGTGTGCTGTTTGTACATAATATACACTTTCATAACTATCCTAGCCACCAAATGATAACTTTGTAATATCGCCAACAAGGCCGTTATTAGCCTTTCTGAGCAAACCAGAAGCTGAAATCCCTCAAACACCAGCAGAGAAATTCTTTGTGAGGTCTACTATGCAATTTTTTTATTATTATAGCAACATCCAAACAAGGACTTTCTCATGGTCTTCTGTGCAACCACCTGCTTCTGAAAACAAATAGCTGGCCTGCACAAGTCTGTAAAAGGCACGGTATGCCAAAGCATGTTGTGTGTGTGAGGTTCTTGTATATTTATCTGTCTGTATGTGTTTTCTTATTACTTTTTTCTCTCTGCATAGTTAAAAAATGTAGAAGTACATTAGTTACAATAAATAAGACTGCAAAGCAAACAGATTTTCACAATGGATGCACTTAGTGCCTGAAGAAAACATTGAGAATGTAACTGTACCTTGTTTGCATTGTTTCTTTGATACGCTTGTGCTTCAGCAAATTAATCAAAAAGTCTGCAAAGCTAATACAGCTCAACTTATTTTTTTTTTCAGACATTTGTCCTGCAACTCTCACCGGATGGCATTATTTACTATTTTATTCTCAACCTTTAACAGCAATCAAATATTCCAGATGTGGTTTATTTGAGGCAGCATCTGCATGTTGTGCCATTCAGTCTTAGCTCTATATTCCAGAGATGCCCTGAAAACATTGCTTTTTTCCATGTTCATTTTATGGAAATCTACCAATAAATTATGATTCTGTATAATATGCCATCTTGTGGGAATATTTTATCTATTTTTTTTTGTTTTATCTCATTGCTGTACAGTAAACCTGACTACTTTGTAACCAGTTATGGCCTAAATGTTTGCTATTGTGCGGTTTTCAGTGGGCTTCTGGCAGGATGTTGCATGCCAGCTAGCCAGCAGGGGAAGTGGCTGCAAGGTCCATGGGGGAAACCTGTAATATATACACTGAAATGAAAAGAAAAATCAAGAGTTTTACACTAATAGCCTTAGGTTTTGTTTATTGTTTAAATGTAATTAAAATGTTGGGATCAAATTGGAATGCAATTTACTTAATCATGGGAGGTGCAAATTCTTAGCATTTTAGCATGGCACACATGGTAGCACTGGTGACACTGAGCACTGGGGTCTCCAGTGCATGCCTAGACAGAAGTGCCTTCTGTATGGAGCCTGCTTCTTCTGCCTGTGATTGTATGGGTTTTACTAAATGCTCCAGGTTCTTCCACATCCAAAAATGTGCATAGGGGAATTGGCCCTCTTCCAAATTTCCCATATGTTTGTATGTCATGTAAAAATGAAAGCATGCTTCCTGAAATGGGCTGATGCCTCACTCAGGATTAGTTTCTCTGTCTTTAGCCAGTCAGTGCCTAGAAAGTCTGCTTCTCTCCTGAATACTATACTGTACTCATTACATGAATAACTGGAGAATTAATGAATTGTTAAGTTTCTAACTTACAGGTTGGAATGTCATTTATTTAATCACATAAATCCTATTTAATTACTTCTGCAAGTAAGATTTACATACACAGGCAACATTGAATTCCATGCATGCAGCCATTCAGGGAGAGATATATCTATAAGCAAGCATGGCATGCCAGGATGGGTAGGAGGGATGAGACTAGGAAATGCTATGATAAGGAAACAAGCACAGACTTGTGCACTAATTAATGAATATTTCATAGCTGATTAGTTTCAGATTTATCAGTGCACATGGCTGAAAAGTACAGGACTTCTCTAAAAATAGCAGGATGTTAGAGGGATGTATTGTGTATATAGCTTTCATTTAACCAACATATTGATGTTTGACAATATTCTTTTTTAAGAAAATGTTTATTGATTTAACATATTTACAATATATACATATAAAGGAAGAAATTCAACATCACATACTATCTATCATACAATGTTAGGAATACATTGACTCATCAAGGTAATCTTATACAATTTACACATTAATAGTCTTGGTATTTCAAAACCAACATTTCAATGCTATCCCAACCACTAAAAGTCTTAGTATGATCTATAGAGCTTATTCTGGTAACCTCTTTTTCAGTTTTACAGAGCATTGCTGTTGTTGTGTCTTTCGGCTTTTCCCGGTTAGGGGTCGCCACAGCGGAACTCTGGTCCACCAATGACTGGCAGTTGATTTTTACGTGCTGAGTTGCCAGCCCTAATGCACAACCTTCAACGAAGGTACACCCATTCACGCATGTCTCCACGTAGAAGATGCTCTAGCTGAGAGTCGAACCGGTCAGCGTCTTACTGTGAGGTGACAATGCTACCGCAGCACCACCACCGCATTAAATTTAAAAATTATTTGAATGTAGGAACTGAGTTTGATTTCCAGTTTTTCGCAATAACTTTTCTAGCTACTGCCAGCAAACTCCAGAAGATATTTTGTTGTTTGGCTTTTAAAGATAAAGAAGGTAGAACATTCAGTAGTATTATTGATTTAGTTAAAGAATAATTATCAGACAATAACCCCTTAAAAACATACTTATCTCTTCCTAATATACATTTCCTTTTTCACAATCCATAAACATGTGTGTCCAATCAGCTTTTACAACTTTACTGCATCTTTAACAAACTGAAAAAGTCATTTTACTAAACTTAGAGATTTTATAGGGAGTAACAAATATTCTATATATATATTTCTACATAAAAACTTTACAGTATAAACTGGAAGAAGTTTGAATGACTGATTTAAGTAAGAAAGTTTTATTCTTAACATCTATTGAGTCACTCAATCCACTACTATCAAAAATGTTCCAGAATTTTCCATCAAAATTATTATTATTTTTAGTTATAATTAACTAATATAACTTGAACAAGCTTTCTTTGTTGGTTAATTTGCCTTCAATGATAGCATTCAAATATTCACATAATAGGGGAATATTGTTCTGTTCCTCTTCACTCATATTATTTACAAATTCATTTAATTTCTTAGTGATGAATAATATTAACTGTTTAACAGATCCATCCAATTTATAATCTTTCATCAAATAATCTGGTGACTTAGTGTTTCCCTTTTTCAAAGCAATCAGACCATAATACTAAGCCATTCTTTTTTAATAAATTCATTTTAACATTGTTCTGAATTTCCTTAAATCTATCGGTATGGCAATGGGAAAGCACAAAACGTTCCATTTTGATATTAATGGAGTTTTACAAACATATTTCATAACTCTTTTAAGAATTGATTTCATAAATGAAGAATCTAAAGATTGAAATGAATTTCCTTCTAAGGTAAATTCTATTAACTAAATGAAAGGATTTTCACATATTTCTATTTTATCATATTTGACAAATTTATAAGAATTTAGTATAATCTGCTCCTGAATGGTTTTCCATTGACTAGTGTAGGTTGAGTCTATCCAGAGTATATTAGAGTTAAAATCTGTAACACTAGAATAAGATTCTACATCTAGTAAGCTAATGCCACCACACTGCCATAATCATATATGATTTCTATAAGCAATTCTCAGGTTTATAGGATATCATAAGAATGAAGTTAACATTTTTCTTCTATTTTCTTTAAAAGTTTTTTTTGTCAGGTATTAAAGCTATATTGAAAAAAAATATATATATATATATATATATATATATATATATATATCTATGTATATGTGTGTGTATGTATGTATATGTATATATATATATATATATATATATATATATATATATATATATATATATATATATATATATCTTCTTCTTCTTCTTTCGGCTGCTCCCATTAGGGGTTGCCACAGCAGATCATCTGTTTCCATTTCTTCCTGTCCTCTGCATCTTGCTCTGTCACACCAACCACCTGCATGTCCTCTCTCACCACATCCATAAACCTTAACTTAGGTCTCCCTCTTTTCCTGTTACCTGGCAGCTTCATCCTTATCATCTTTTTCCCAATATACTCTGCATCCCTCCTCAGCACATGTCCAAACCAATGTAATCTTGCCTCTCTGGATTTGTCTCCAAACCTTCCAACCTGGGCTGACCCTCTAATATACCTATTCCTAATCTTGTCCATCCTCGTCACACCTAGTGCAAATCTTAATATCTTCAACTCTGTCATGTCATGCTCTGACTCCTGCTTTTTTGTCAATGCCACTGTCTCCAACCCATATAACATAGCTGGTCTCATTACCCTCTTGTAGACCTTCCCTTTCATTCTTACTGGTACTCATCTGTCACAAATCACTCCTGACACTCTTCTCCACCCACTCCATCCTGCCTGCACTCTCTTCTTCACCTCTCTTCCACACTCACCATTACTCTGAACTGTTGATCCCAAGTACTTAAACTCATCCATTTTCACCACCTCTACTCCCTGCATCCTCAACATTCCTCTATCCTCCCTCTCATTCACACACATATATTCTGTCTTAGTCCTGCTGACCTTCATTCCTCTTCTCTCTAGAGCATATGTCTACCTCTCCAGGGTCTCCTCCACCTGTTCCCTACTCTCACTACAGATCACAATGTAATCTGCAAACATCATAGTCCACGGGGACTCCTGTCTGATCTCGTCTGTCAACCTGTCCATCACCATTGCAAATAAGAAAGGGCTCAGAGCTGATCCTTAATGTAATCCCACCTCCACCTTAAACACATCCGTCACTCCCACCGCAGACCTCACCGCTGTCACACTACCCTCGTACATATCCTGTACCACTCTTACATACTTCTCTGACACTCCCGACTTCCTCATACAATACCACAACTCCTCTCTAGGCATCCTGTCATATGCTTTCTCTAAATCCACAAAGACACAATGCAACTCCTGACCTTCTCTGTACTTCTCCATCAACACTCTCAGAGCAAACATCGCATCTGTAGTGCTCTTTCCTGGCATGAAACCATACTGCTGATCACTAATCATTACCTCCCTTCTTAACCTAGCTTCCACTACTCTTTCCCATAACTTCATGCTGTGACTGATCAGTTTAATCCCTCTGTAGTTACTACAGTTCTGCACATCACCCTTATTCTTAAAAATTGGTACCAAAACACTTTTCCTCTATTCCTCAGGCATCCTCTCACTTTCCAAGATTTCATTAAACAATCTAGTTAAAAACTCCACTGCCATTTCACCTAAACACCTCCATGCTTCCACAGGTATGTCATCTGGACTAACAGCCTTTCCGTTCTTCATCCTCTTCATAGCTATCCTTACTTCCTCCTTGCTAATCCACTGCACTTCATGATTCACTATCCGCACATCATCCAACCTTCTCTTCCTCTCATTCTCTTCATTCATCAACCCCTCAAAGTACTCTTTCCATCTGCTCAACACACTATCCTAGCTTGTGAGTATGTTTCCCTCATTATCCTTTATCACCCTTACCTGCTGCACACCTTTTCTAGCTCGGTCCCTCTGTCTAGCCAATTGGTACAGGTCCTTTTCTCCCTCCTTAGTGTCCAACCTTTTATACAACTTTTCATATGCCTTATCCGTAGCCTTCGCCACCTCTCTCTTTTCCATGCACTTCATCTCCTTATACTCTTGCCTACTTTCTTCATCCCTTTGACAATCACACTTCTTCTTCGCTAACCTCTTTCTCTGTATACTCTCCTGTACTTCTTCATTCCACCACCAGGTCTCCTTGTCCTCCTTCCTCTTTCCAGATGTCACACCAAGCAACTTTCTAGCCATCTCTCTTACTAGCTCTGCTGTAGTTACCCAGCTATTCGGTAACTCTTCACTGTCACCCAGTGCCTGTCTTAACTCTTCCCTGAACATCATTTCGCAATTACCCTTTTTCAATTTCCACCATTTGATCCTTGGTGCTGCCCTTACACTCATCCTCCTCTTCTTAATCACCAATGTCATCCTACAAACCACCTTCTTATGCTGCCTAACTACACTTTCCCCTGCCACCACTTTATAGTCTCCAATCTCCTTCAGACTGGCCCTTCTACATAAGATATAATCCACCTGTGTGCATCTTCCTCCACTCTTGTATGTCACCCTATGCACCTCCCTCTTGTTAAAATACGTACTCATCACAGCCATGTCCATCCTTTTCACAAAAGCCACTACCATCTGACCTTCTGCATTCCTTTGCTTAACACCATACCTACCCATCACTTCCTCATCCCCTCTGTTCCCTTCACCAACATGCCCATTGAAATCTGCTCCAATCACCAGTCTCTCACCCTTGGGTACAGTCATCACCACTTCATCCAACTCACTCCAAAATTTTTCTTTCTCATCCATCGCACACCCAACTTGTGGAGCATATGCACTAACAACATTCATCATTACACCATCAATTTCCAGCTTCATAAACATCACTCTATCCAACACTATTTTCACCTCCAAAACACTCTTAGCATACTATTCCTTCAGGTTAATGCCTACGCCATTTTTCCTTCCATCCACACCATGATAAAACAATTTGATACACCTAGCCTTGCTCCCCTTCCATCTGGTCTCTTGCACACACAATATACCAACCTTCCTTTGGTCCATAATATCAGCTAGCTCTCTCCCTATACCAGTCATACTGCCAACATTCAAAGTTATATAAAATGTGTGTGTGTGTGTGTGTGTGTGTGTGTGTGTGTGTGTGTGTGTGTGTGTGTGTGTGTGTGTGTGTGTGTGTGTGTTAAAATCTTGGGTAATATAATAATTTTTATAAATACTAACCAGTCCTCAAATGTAATTGATTTAACAATAAAGTTTCAGTTTTATTATTATCAAATTTCAGCAGCAATACATCTTGAAACTTTTCAATTTCCTCATTTATTTCTTCAGTTGAATAATTTAAATCTATAGTTAGTAAAATATCATCTGCAAAAAGGTGTATTCTAGATTGACAATCATTGTTAATTGAGAATCCATATTTTTTTTTCATTGCCTCTTATACTATTAGCTAAGAGTTTGATAACTATTGCACATAGCAGAGGGGACAAGGGATACCCTTGCTTTGTGACTTTCTTTAAAGTAAATCCATAAGAAATGTAAGATCTAATTTTAACATATGTTTTGGAGTCTCAATACAGTTTTTTTTAATATTCCAATAAATTGTTCTGGAAATGCAAATACTTCTAAAGTTTTAAGCAAATAGTTCTAATCTACAGAATCAAAAGCTCTGTCAGTCCCCTGGATTTACTAATCTTCCATCCAGGACTAGCTTAGTCCTGCATGGAAGTGGCCGTTTAGGAGCAGGACGGCAGCGTGCCATAATGAAGGCGTGCTGCCTGAGCTCCTAATCTTACACGGAGTGTGTAAGAGTGCAGGGGGTATGTCTAAGAGCAGAGCTCTCAGAATATACATGCCCCCACGGTGAAGAACACCAGAAAGGCCAAAAAATTACTGAGACCGCTCATAGGTGTCCGCATACCGCCAGCAACATCCCCCCACATGTACAACAGCAATAGTAAATACAAAGAAAATAAACATACCATTATTTTTTTATGAATCCAATTAAAGCTAACCGTAGATGCGCGGGTTTGCCCATCGCTTAGCTACGGTTAATGCAGCTTAAATGGATGAAGAGGATAACAAAGAAGATATACGCAAATGAAGCAGTATAGTAATACTATACTGAGCATTTGCCTTGCAGGCATTCCCAGTTCGAGTCCCACTGCAGCACATTCCATTTTCCATGTCAAATCACGTTATGACCAATATATTAGTTGCATAATCTACTAAATAACATATATTTGTGAATTGGAGTACTGCATTAAATGCAGATGTGAGGTGTCAGTGTCATAATGTTGCAAAGTCCACAGATAATCACATGTGCCCCATACAGTATATGTACACAGGAATCATGGATACAAATGGAAGGTAAAATGTGTAATGAATGATAACCCCATACAGCTTCCAAATCCCCCTCCTTACCAAGAACCATTAGATATTACTGTCTAAATCAGTGCAGTTGTAAGTGGGAGTAAGCACTAGTAAGCAAGTGTAAGCACCAATAAGCAGTAGTAAGCATATTTACACACTAGTAAGCAAGCTTAAGCCCATTTGCCCATCTGGAGCATGTCTCACCGGGCCTCCACTGAAAACAGGCTCTGTGGAACCCAGTCGGACTTTCCCGATCAACAAATGTTAAATAAAATAAATAAAAATAAAATTTGCACAGGGGTAAGCAATACCTACACAGGTTAAGCAATTTATATCTGCACTCTTACATACATACATACATACATATGCATACGTCTATAGATGTATATTGCACCTGTCACCCCTGGGCTTTCGGATATTGGCAAAGGCTCTTGCTACCCCCATAGTGCCTTTTTTAGGCAAGGCTCAAAAGACAAACCCACCTCCATAGGTATCACAAGGGATAAAAAACTAAGAGTAATGCTACTCAATGCCAGAAGTCTAAACCTCAAGATGCACGCACTCGAAACTCTCCTTAGCATGGAGAACATCAATATCTGTGCAGTAACAGAAACCTGGTTCAAGGCTCCCGAGAGCACCCCCACACTACCAGGTTATACCTCATACCATGCTTTCCGGCCCCAAAACTTGGACCGAACCACAAAAGGAGGGGGAGTATCAATATTCGTCAAAGATACCCACACCTCCAGGTTGGTGGCACAGCACGAAGCATCAGAGACTATCCATGTGCAACTAACAGTGGGTAAAACTGCCTTCCAGTTTATAGCCTGCTACAGACCACCCTCCCAAACCCAGGAACACCACTCGGCCTTCCTGAGAACACTGGAAAATATGAAGGTTTCTCCAAACACCATTATATTGGGCGACTTCAACTACCCAAACATAGACTGGCAGCATTACCCTAGCTCCAACACCCTAGCCCAAAGGTTCCTAGAATTTATAAACTCAAATGCTATGGAACAACTTGTTACCACTCCCACAAGAGGGAAAAACATACTCACCAACATGGGGACTCTATGCTCCAGACCAGAAGTGTATCCCTCACTGGTAAGATCAGACCATAAACTAATCTCACTGGATATTCACATGCCGACCCCACACCCTGCCCAGAAAACCACAGTGAAAAACTTCTCTAAAGCAAATTTCACACTCCTCAAAACCGAGGTGGAATCCTTCAAAGCCCCCAGGCCTGTGGAAAATACGGCCCAGACCGCAGAATCCTTTATAAATGCATTCTATGAACACCTTCAGGAATGCATGGATCATGCAATCCCAAATAAAACCAAGACCCAATCCTCCAAAGGCAGACGTCCTGTCTGGTAGACCCCAGCCATAAACAAACTATACAATAGAAGAAGGAAGCTATTACATGATAGAGCAAAATCTCAAAAAGGGAAGGCATCTCTGATCAGTATTAGCAAAAAACTACGGGCACTCATAAAATCGTCTAAGGCCAGCTTCGAGAGAAAAATTGCACAGGACACTAAGGATAATCACAAGGCTTTCTTTAGTTATGTTAGGAACCTGGGTGGGAATTCCCAGATATGCTCAGAATTAGTCCAAAATGACAAAAAATACACCGAACCCACAGACATTGCCAACATCCTAGCTGACAGGTTCAGCGCAAACTTTTCCCCCCACTCCCCACCAAAAGAGCAAATATCTATCCCAGCAGAGTGCTGTCCCCCTGACATCTCAGATGCTCAGATAAGAGCCGCCCTCTCCAAAGCAAAAAACACAGCATCAATGGGACCAGACGGTGTCCCGGGCTGCATCCTACATGAACTCCAAGAAGAGCTAAACCCAAACATAAAACTACTGTTCAATCTCAGCCTTACTACAGGATATGTACCCAAAGAGTGGCGTACAGCAACAGTGGTCCCTCTCCACAAAGGTGGTGCCTCAATGGATCCTGGAAACTATTGCCCCATAGGCCTGACTAGCTTGGTCTGCAAAGCTATGGAAAGGATCATCATAGACCTCATAAATAAAGATATTGGGGACCTACAGACACTGGATCCTACCCAGTTCGGCTTTGTTAAGGGCAGATCCTGCCTCTTAAACCTGGTCGATTTCTTTGAAACAGTCACCAAGGCCATTGACGAGGGGAAGGTGGTCCACACAGCCTACCTGGACCTCGCAAAAGCCTTTGATACAATACCCCACTTGGGCATTATAGATAAGCTCACCAGCTTAAATATAAACCCCTATGTCACTAGATTGGTTGCAAACTGGCTCAAGGACAGAACCCACATGGTTAGAATTGCTGGAGTCATGTCAGACTCCAAACCAATTACAAGTAGCGTCCCACAAGGCTCAGTCCTGGGACCTCTCTTGTTCGGTATATATTTCTCGGAGGTACAGGCCAACATGGAAGGACTGTGGCCGATCAAGTTCGCAGATGACTGCAAACTGGGCACCATAATCGACTCTCCAGCCGACACAAGCAGCCTCCAAAAGGGCCTCATAGAAACAGACAACTGGTGCCAGAGCCATGGCCTCAAGCTAAACGCCAAAAAGTGTATAGTCATCCCCTTTGGCAAAAACAAAGTGCCCACAAATTACCACATAGGTGGTAATCCATTAAGTACAGAAGAAGTAATTAGGGACCTGGGGACCCAAGTTGATAGCAATCTCTCATTTGACAACCACATGGCCAAAGTGGTTAGAAAAACATTTTATATAGCCCACCTAATCATGAAGGGATTCACATCTAGATCAGGGGAGGTCATTGTGCCTCTTTACTCATCCCTCATCAGGCCCATAATTGAGTACAATGCCCCTTTTGGGCTGTACCTTACCAGACACCTGCAACAACTGGAAAGACCCCAAAAGTACCTCACCAAGAGGATCAAAGGGCTCAAACAGATGCCATATGCTGCCCGGTTAAAGAAACTCCAGCTCTACTCAGTGGCATACCGCCTGCTCAGAGGTGATCTGTGCCTGATGTATAAAGCCATGTCCAACCCGGAATTAATGGACATGCTGCACCTCAGAAAATCCAAATCACATCAAGCTACGCGCTCGAGAGACTTGAACCTCAGCACTGAAATAAATAGGACATGCTGGAGGGACAGATTCATAACCCAGAGGCTCCCTTCACTCTGGAATAAAATCCCAGTCCAGGTTAGGCAGAGTCCCTCATTGACTCTCTTCAAGAGGATTCTTGATGAGTGGATTGGAGATCGTAGGTTTACCCCGGGTATCACTTCTGTGTCACTGTTAGACAGAGGCACAGTATACTAACCTCGAAAAAGGGCATAGCAAAATTAATTTAAAATGGGTGGTGAAAGCCAAACACACTCTGGCTAGTCTTATAAATGCCCTAGGGCAGATAGCCTAGTATGAACCTATGAACCTATGAACCTATAAAAGCTAAGTATAAGAAACTGTAAACGGAAGTTAGCAGTGCTTACCTCCATGCAAACCTGCGCAAACCCACTTACAACTGCTTAAAAGTGCTTTAATCACTCTGTATCCAATGGCCCTTGTTCTGCCCAGCAACAAAATAAACAGCCTCTGCAAGGCTGAAGTGCAGGACCCTGCACACCATACCCAAAGTGATTTGCCACTAAGCCATGTCAGATATACATAACCCTGATGTTTTCACAAACATATCATCCAGCACAGTCATTCAACAGTACAAGAAATGTATTTAAACATGTAGATGTATGTGTGTGTGTACATATATTAATATCTAAATAGATATATACATAGCTGTATATGCAGATATAGATATAATACACACACACACACACATATATATATATATATATATATATATATATATATATATATATATATATATATGTAAAAACATACATACATACATATGCATACGTCTATAGATGTATATGTCTACATCTATATGTATATGTATATATATATATATATATATATATATATATATATATATAAAAACAATATATATATATATATATATATATATATATATATATAAAACAATATATATACATATATATATATATATATATATATATATATATATATATATGTAAGCAGATATATATATCTATATAGGTATATACAGACATACATCTGTAGATAAAAATGGGAACATAACAAAAACATATATGTCCACATGCACCATTAATGGGGTTGAGAGTCCCCAAACAACATATGTCTAGTACAAATAGGTATCCCCCCCCAACAGCCAAACACATCTTCCCTGCAATACACTACCAACTGTTGCAGATCCCATAACCAGGACCTGACATGACATGGGCACAAGACGTTAACAGTACTCCACCCCACCTGTTTGATGTCAGGCTGGTATCAGTAACATATCATGCAGTACAGTCTGGCTCCCATAGGGAATGTACAATGTGGAAGCAATCAACATCTCTAGGATACATATACACAGACACATATATGCAGATACAGATTTACACACACATATATATATATATATATATATATATATATATATATATGAGTCCTTGTTAGATTGTCGAAACACAAATTAGCGAATTTGTGTTTCGGCAATCACAATTTAGCGAAAGTGCATTTTGTCGAAATGCACTTTTGCTAAATAGAAAACACAAAGAAAGCATGCAGTCTGCATGCATCATTAGTTGTAAATCAACGTATACTGTTGATTTACAACTAACGGATCTATTGCTGATATCGTACTACAGTGGGGATAAGGGAATATTTCCTTTTCCCCACTGTAGTGCGATCTCGGAGTGAGAATAATAAAGTAGGGGGGTGTGGGGGGAACAGGGGGGCTTGCCCCCCTGCATAACAATATTTAATGTTTTTTGCTTTTTTGGGTTATTTTGGGGGGTTTTTGTGGTTATTTTGGGTTTAGCGAAAGTGCATAGTCAATAGTTTGCACTTTTGACAAGATGCACTTTCGCTAAACTGAATTATCAGAAACACAATTCAATGGATTGTGTTTTCGATAAATCAACAGTGACCCATATATATATATATATATATATATATATATATATATAGATAGATATGTAACTACACATACACACACAGAGATATGTATAGGAAGATACATATGTAGAAGGTGCACACGATATGGAACAGCCACTATGCCTACAGTTACCACCTTACCAACTGGACACTGTATAAGCCACTCATACAAATGACAATCGTTGCCTGCAACATATACCCCTAGAGAGGTCAAAGGATATAACACCACACACAGGTTTGCATACATGGGAAACTTTATTTGTGTACTATTACAGTTGTATATGCCATGTCATATAGCTGTTTAGACACTGACATCCATGTAAGCAGAGTAATGCAACTGTGAAACAGTTATACTAATACAGTAGTCTGGAAAGGTTTACATATGTTTCTGTCCAGGCTGAGACCTTCAAGTAGTACAATAGTAAAGACAGACTGGCCCACAGGATGCCAAACAATCAACAGTAAGTAATGCAGATGTATAGTCCAGCAGTCTCTATCTACACTCTGTACACAATCCCTAGGGGGTAAAGACCTCAGTTGACACAATGGGATGTATCTGTTACATAACAAGGCATAACTGCCACCATCACAATCACACTGACAAACAGAACAGTCTGTATGGCAGGAGGCAGTAGGCCTGCATTTACCCAAGGTAGATTGTATGGTAATGTACATCCAGATACCTTAAGGCAGCTTACCCCTGATACCACCACATGTTGTAACAGCCTAGGTTAGTTATAGTGCATCCCCTCTAGACTCAATAGTACAGCGCCATATACCACTGTTACATACACTGGCCTCTGGAGTGCATAAGGGCACACATGTATTGTGTAGGTGAAGCCCACACATATATGGACCCAACCCCACAGTATGTGTGGGGGACACAACAGCAGTGGACTGATGACAGGAATGGCAGCATGACAAACTTACAGCCCACTACATAACAATCCCTGACAGCATGTCATATGTGCAATGCCTGATATGTAGGTGGAGGACAGAGGCTGGAACACAGGCCCATATGTGTAAAACTGTTGAAATACACTAAGCAAGTCACTGATGTTACAGGATAGTCTGCAACATACCCTTAGTCAGGAATATGAAGTTAGAAACAGAAATGGATGTAGTCATGCACTGATAGCATTCAACACACACTGCCAGTTACATATCCGATACAAGACCTATGTGGTGGACAGAAAAAACATAATAGGCACACCTCTGGTCATCAAGAGGATAGGCCCACAGTTGAGAGCTATGCAGACAGACTGTATTCCAAGTTACATTGGTATGTACACACAAGCCCTGTAACACCAGTGATATACAATGCATACAACAACACTACTCACACTCTGTCTGTAGTTCTGGAACCTCCTACAAATATGTAGCTGGCCTGAGTGTGCAAGTTCTCCTGTTAGAGGTATTGCTACCTGCTGTCTGTAACACTGATGCCCACAAACAGGAAGGATGTCCATCATGCAGGAAAGGTAAAGGGACCATGTCCACATGATGTAGGGATTTATAGTAGTTGGTTGCCATGACAATGGTAATTGGAAGCACTACACAGCATGCTGCATGCAGGTAGCAAGTGGGGGACACTGACTGGTGCAGAGGCCATCACCTGATCACGTGCATCACCTACAACTTCCATGCTGCAATGTATGCAAAGCAGCTCATTCCATTTACTGGAGAGAGGCTGAGAGTGAGAGAGAGAGTGTGCATATAATGCACAGAACAAAAAAAAAAAAACATCCAGAAGAGTCTGCAATCCCATTCCCATAACAGGCATGTGAAGTATATATGTATGTAATTGACTGTAGTACTCTGTCCATAATAATGGGATAGATGATGTGAAATTATTTATATGTGCCTTCAAGTGTTGTTGTTGAATTGATGTTCAGCTGAACAACTGCTAAGGACAATACAGTCCATCCCTGTGGGTAGTGGGCCATACCCGTCAACTGTACAGTGCAGCACTGACTGATAAGATGTAAGCCATCATAGTGTATGTTGTGTAATGGGAAGTATGCATATTACATGGCCAATAGCTGGTGGTGGAAGTAATGCCGTTATGATGGACATGTGGGATCCACAGCCCACCCCTTGCAGGATACTCATGTTAATTTGTATTGTAGCATGCAGGAATGCCATAGGCGTGTAATAGGGTTACCTGCAGTCTGGCCCTACATAAACCCCCCCTAATGTCAGGCTGTGTCCATATGTGGCACCTGTCTGTGTTGTAGCAAGGCAGAACAGTGCAGCTGTGCAGGAAGGTGTTATGAGATTGTGACCTGATGTCTGAATGTACCCCACATATAGGTATGCATATGTGCATATATATATATATATATATATATATATATATATATATATATATATATATATAATATATAAATAAATATTATAATATAATATATATAATATAGTATATAATATATTATATATAATATATAAATATATATATATATATATATATATATATATATATATATATATATATATATATATATATATATAATGTATGTCCACAAATATATAGATACCCATGTGTACACATATATAGGAGCACATATATACATCACATATGTCTACACATATATAGATATATACCTATATGTATATATATCTACATATATACAAAGACACACACAAACATATATGTATGTAAATACATCTCCCCTATATTGCTACCACAGTGCTGCATGCTATGTGTGAGGAAACAGCACACGTAGCAATACACACAGATATATACAGTTGTCAGTGTGTGCAACATGGATGGGTATGTCACATGTGAACCCCTTGTTGGGACCACATTGCCCTTGTCTGTGAAGTATGGAATGGGAATATGGGGAAGTATGGCAGGTATAGTTGTGGAGGTAACCATGGTTGGTAGATATAGAGGACAGCCTACAGGGGTGGTACGTGAGACATGTGGTGGATAAACACCCTGGATGGTGTGTGTGGTCTCTGATGTGAATGCCCCATGGGCCACAATATGGACACAATGGGAACAAGCCTCCCACCCACTACTACTCACAACAGCAGTCCATGTTCTGAAGGTGCCCGGCCTAGAGGCTGAGCAGGAGGAGCATGTTGGCCCTGTGAATGTGTACTGGGGCATCAGAGTGATGTAGCACATCCCACATGTGTCTGTGGAGCCCGTTATGGAACAGACCCTGGACCTGACCTCAAGGGACAGGAACATGTCTGTGTGTGTCCCCGGGGGGGGGGACAATATCCCCGGGTAGGTTCCACCTGACGGTATTGCTGGACCAGTACATGAGGGGGCCCCAGGGTGGGACACACATGTGATGTGGCCGGGTAACATGGGCAGATGAGTTTGGAGAGGTGGTTCTCCTGGCCAATAGTACATATACATGCTATTGTGTCACTGTTATAGAACATATGTTGGTAGTAATAGTCTACACAATCCCAGAACATGTCCAACTGCATGCATAGATAACCTTAATAACACAGTATGTCAGATGTTCAGCACACACATATCAAGCATACCACAGGCTTATATGGAACCATTGTGGTCCTGACAATGGCATGCAGGTGAATGGTCTGTAACAGGCCAGCAATGATAGTGTCCACACAAGGAACATGGCTTCAAACACATTGCACAAAGCGTGGAGCAGTACAATATCTGCCCCACTGGTAGGTATGCTGTAGCCATACCTATTGAGTTGTGTGTACGGTTTGTTGTTGCTGATATGGTGGGGGGTGACAGTGATGTGTATTAAGAACTGTGGTAACTTTTCTGCATGACCTGCTCACACCTGTGTCCATCTTTATGTCTTTCAGGCATGATGTCTCATGGAAGGCTGCCAGCCTACACAGCAGTGGAAAATGACATCCTGCTGGATGGACTCATTCATCACTATGCAACCTTGTTTGACTGGGCTGCCCATGATCACTAGGAGCAGACCGCTCTGTGGAATGACCTAGTCCACAGGGTCAATGATGTTGGACTGCAGTTATGAGCAGGTCTGGCATCATTGTTCTGACCTGCTTCGCAATGCCCATCAGCATGCTGCTGAAGTCTGGAGGGATCACCTCACCACAGGGCGGGGCCATGCCATCCATCCCCCCGACACATATGGAGGAGTTCCTGGCCAGCCTCGTGGCACCTGCCCATCTGGCCAGCCACCAACAGCCAAACACCTTTGTGGAGGTGGGTGCCAATCACACACCGGCTGAGGAGCGTGCAGGTAAGGCCACAGGGCACATCCATAGACCACTGTTGCATATACATCCACATCAGTATAGGCAGATCATGAATATCTGACATGTCATAGCTATATTTTGTTGCTGCATAGTAGTGATAAAAAGATGTCCATATGTGGTAGTATTGTGGAAATGTACTGTTGATGTATTGTAATACTGCATCCACCCTGTAGCACTGCCACAGTTGTGGCCACTGAATTTGCATCTCTCACCCTCTTATGTAAGTCCCTCCAGGATACCACCAAGGCAGCAGCCTGTAGCTGGTGAGTATGATTTATGTAGATGCTTGCCAATACACCAGGCATGTAATGGTGATTGTATATTCAATGCACACATCTAACACACCTACCCAGAATGCATGCTGTACATGTGCACATATTGTTGCTGTGAAATGCATGGCATCACAGGGGTGACCATGATGGGGTAGTGGAAGGTTATGTCGGACACCTGCATGATAACTAACATCCTGTCATTGCGGAATGTGGCCACAGGGAGTAACATAATGGTGGGAGACATGGCCTACAGTAGGGACATGTTTGGAACAACACCCATATACAGTGCAACATCAGTGTATATACCTGTAGGACAATGGCAACTGTTGCAGAGATACACTATGGCATAAGGCATCACAGTTTTCTACATTATCAGCTGGGACTAGGCTGTAACATGTGGTGTTCAGTGTATGGGACACTGCAAAGTGACACACATGTATAGGGCTTACTTGTCATGCATCTGCAAAAAGGCTAAAGGAGGGGAAGGGGTGTCAGCATGACACACCAGTGCACTGCAGCAGGGATCCTAAGGATGCTAAGGATGGCTGTATCTGCACATAGTCAGGTTCAGGACCTGTGGCAGCCATAACCCTACCCCCACAGCAATAGTGATGGCAGTGTGTGAACACTAAGGGATGTGCACATGAGTAGACCTTGCAATCATGCAGAATAGGGGGACATGTAGGGAAGACTGAACATACACTGGCAAATGCAGATGGCCCACACTGGTATACCCCTGCCAGGAGTAGTGACTGCAGTAGTACACACAACAAGAGGTGTGGAAATGGTGTGCACACATATGCCCACATGGTGTGTATGTATCGTGGTCAGCATCCGCACACCTAACACATTCCATAGACACTGCATGTAAAAGTACAGAACTTATGTCACATATCGGGCTCATGTACTGTTAAGATATGCGGTGATGTGGTCCCAAGGCAGATCAAGGATGGGTGCGTGATATCAATAAGGGTGTGTACACCCCTCATAGCCATGGTATGCTCTGATGGTTGTCAGTGTAAGAATATCGGATTGGTCATACATGGTCCCCTGATGTTGAGAGCTGTGAATCAGACATCAGGCATTCACAAATGACATCTGTCCACATATCATCTCAGGTATGTGTTGCTAGAAATCATAGGGGCTGTGAGCATTAAAGCTGACATAACTGACACAGTAGTACACATTCAGCAATGGGCTATACACCTGTCACGTGTGGTGTACAGTACATGGCAGGGTGCAAAACAGGTGCACAGCAATACCGTGTTCATGGGTGCAGTGGTATCCAGGGGAAGGGGCTTCACCTAGTGACACAGCACATCCATCACACACATGTATACTGTTGCTAGCATGGATTGACTATACCTGCACCGCATGCTGTTGGGTATCATATGTTATGCATGTTGGCAGAGGGGTAATAGGAGGACTGTGTGTACTATCATTGTGCAACCTCACCTGTATGTGTGTGTGTGTGTGTGTGTGTGTGTGTGTGTGTGTGTGTGTGGGTGCGTGTGTGCATGCGTGCGTGTGTGCGTGTGTGTGTGTGTGTGTGTGTGTGTGTGTGTGTGTGTGTGTGTGTGTGTGTGTGTGTGTGTGTGTGTGTGTGCGTGTGTACGGGTCCTGGTGGGTAGTTAGTTTGTCTGTAGGGTCACTCTGGTGAAGTGGAGGTAGGTTGATGCATGTAGGATGCTTGTGTGCATGTGTGTGTTTGTGTGGCTGGCCATGTATGCACATGTATGATTGTGGGGTGTTCATACAGCAGTACCTCCCTCTGGGATCATGCAGTACATGTACATGGACTGCTACATTATACACCAGGAATACTTGTCATGTGTGTAATCACAGGACAGCTGATAGTATAATATGGTCTGTAGCATGGAACAGGCATCGAGATGGAAGGTAGACACCAGGTACACCCTTAATATCGCATTCAGCAGAGACGTTACCTACAACCCACGTATGCAGCACTAGAGATGCATTGGGGAAGTACTAGTCAACACCAGGGAGTGTATCCAAATATTACAGTTGTCACATTATAGGCTGATTGAGCAGCATATCTGGCATGTACTGAGCATTACATACACATGACACACCAGTGTGTGATATTATGGATAGAACATAGTAGCCCACACATATAGGGGCAATGCTCATGATGTCCGGACATACACAGGGTGTGAACACTGAATGACAGCAGTGAGGCCATCTAAAACCACTACACATTGGTCAGGCAGGTAATGTGGTAACAGGTCTTGTGTTGTGACCACTTGTGTAGGCATTTAGAAGACCAATATGTTAATGAGTGGCATCAATGTGTGTATGTTAACAAGTGTGATGCAGGATGGGGTACACATGGACATATACGTGGGACTGTCTGTAAAGTCACGGACAGGTAGGTATTACAGAGGTGTGTGTGTGTGTGTGTGTGTGTGTGTGTGTGTGTGTGTGCGTGTGTGTGTGTGCATGTGTGTGTGTGTACTGTTAGGCAATGCTGTACAGGTTTTAAAGTGCATTTATTGTTTTCCCCCACATGTGGTGAGGTGGGTCAGCGTCCCTCCTGTATGCAATCTGATATTGGTATCCATACAGACACCGAAGATGATGATAGTACTGTTGAGGCACAGGTGGGATTGTCAGGGGCTGACACTGCACCATTATTTGACATCCCCCTTTTAGCCACCCCAACCCCGCACACAGTTTCAGTGCCTATACATACCCCATTACCAGTGGCCATAGCGGTGGGACAGCTGGCGTTTGGTGCAGTGCACAGGAAAGTGTGGTAACCATGCCTATTGTGTCTGGTCGCAACGGGCATAGCCGGATGTCTGGCAAGGTACCACATTGGCAGATGTCACAGGGTGCTCATGGTAGGGCCGCTGGACATCATGCTCCTGGCAGAGGCAACATAGCTGGTACAAGCAGGCGCATGTTTCAGGCTGTCATGGCGGTGCAGGCACGTATGGACCATTACACCAGACAGGGCCTGAGGCTGCAGAGGGCTGTTCTCACATCTGTAAGCAGCAACATCCATAAACTGTCTGGTGCCATCCGTGCTTATATCAAGCTCATGTATAGATAGCATGCTGAGATGATGGCCCTCATCGGCCGTGGTGTGTCCATGCTTGAATGTGTGGTGGGGGTGCTGTGACGGCCACGTGGATGTAGGCCAGCAACACCAGCAGCTGGCAGTCAACGTGGATGTGCTAGGACACCAAGGGGCTCCCATAGTGGCAGTACCAGCCCTGGCAGTGCAGGGGGGTACTGTCCACACCACACCAGGCCACGTGCACATGGTCCTTGCCAGTCTCATGAGGGGCCTGGTACCAGCAGACATTTGTCATCAACATGTGAGAGTAGCACATTGAGGCCTGTACCTGGATGTGCCCATGGAACTCCTGGCAGGCACAGTCCATGTGTCCGTGGCTAGAGGCAGTGAACTGCACAATCTGCCAGGTATGGTCTGGAGCTGTCCATAAACACCTGTGTAGGGCAGCCACATGGCAGAACTGTCTGCATGCATACTCACACACTATACAAACACACCTAGGGCAACCCCATACCCACACACACCACAGCACCACGCTCCTCACGCACACACATGGTGTCAAATGTATGGCCCACCCTCGGCCTCTGGCAAACCAACATCACACCCTGTGCATATGATTATACCTGTGCCACATCCCTGTCATCCATACCATCAATGCAGGGACAGGCTAATATGGTTCTGATGCACACAGTGACTGTACTACAGTGCACCGCAGTACTGCAGTGTAACATGTTGTAAGGAGTAAAGTGTAATGCATATATGGCAAGTAGTGTAGCCCTCCAGCAATGATGCATTATAGCTGTTAATAACATTGGTTGATTGCAGTCCCTATAATGTTATCCATTTGTGTTGTAGGTGTACATGTGTCAGCACAAGGATGGTCTGCACTCATATTCCACAATGGGGTAAGGCACTGTGGTGACACCATGGCTGTGACATATCTGGGGTACAGTTGAACACATCTCGCAGGTTACTAAAATGGTTATTGCCTGTGCCACATGGACAGGTGACCCACTGTGGTGTGTATACTCTGCAACCTGATGTAGACCCATCCACATACACGCACACTGTTACTTGGCAACACTGGGACTAGACCCCTACCTAGCTATGTAGTGATACTGAAGTGTGTAGCTTACATTGCACACACCACACAGCGTTTAGGGTGAGGTATGTTCCAGGTTGCATGTTACATGCAGAACATCCCAAGACATGTACAGTATGCTAATAGAGGATGTAATGGGTGTATATGGACAATGCATAGTGTGATATACCTTCATATACACATTAACAGACACATAACAGACAGACACACATCCAAGAGACCAGGGCCTATCTCTACTAACTAACTTGACTGTGTGTCCAATGTGTTACAGGTAGGCTGCACACAGCACATGCATAACTGGCCTGGATTGTGGTATCAGTTACCTGTATGGTTGATGGTGACAGTGGTAACCATAACGTGGTACATGGGACATATACCGGGTGTACCTTGGTGTAATGACAGTGTACAGAGAACCCACATCCCCCAATGGATATTATACTCTCTGAAACCCATGATGACATTCTGCCATACCCACCATCACACATTGGCCGTGACTGCAATACAACCCATAGTATACCCCAACAGTGGTAATACAGGGATATGCATCTAATGCACATGCCACACTCTTAGTAGGGTGTTGCACTGTCATGCCTCACCTATGGGCAGCAGCAACACTATCTGTAGTACTGTGGGGCAATGGGTATTGTAATAGGAGTATGTGGCCTCAGAATGCTGTACCCTACAGATATACGGACATGCACACATACACACACACACATGCCAGAACACAATGAGGTATCCCATGCCTATCAACCCATTTGTACAATACTGTTGTGTTGGTACTGCAAGGCTCATGTAGCCATTATGGGGAGGAGCTTAACAGGGTACATGTAATGTCCCATACAGCAGCAGCCACAACTGACTATGGCAATGGGTGTCGGGTTGGTTGTGAAGGCCCTCATGGAATTTCCAAGTAGAGGTGTGCTAACACACAGACACTGCTATACTCAGTCATGCACATGCTGACATGTGTCAGTACAGGGGTGCATTGCTGCAGGTGGTCATAGCTGTGTATCTAGCTATTGTCCAAGGAGAGATGGGTTGTGTAGGGGCTGTGTGTACAGTGGTATCCTGCCACCTGCGAGGTGGCAGCAGGCAATCTATTGACAGACACTACTGTGGTGACCCTCAGAGTGAGAATGACATGCATCAGCCAATCCTCCAGGTGCCTCATGCACATGGCCACTGAGGTGATCAAGTTGACATGTATGCAACATGCATTACAACACATGGTTAGTGTCTGTGATGGAGACCTGTGCCCAAGCATGTTCTGTTGACTGTGGTAGTGTAGTGGAGGTACCTGTGGCATGTGGTGCGTACAGGGTGACATCTCCTATATGTGCCAGTTCCGACACAGCAGGGCAGACATGTCAGTGTCAATCAAGCTTAGGATGCCTGTACATATCCTAGCTAGATACATGCCATCTGCACATCTGTACAGGGACTGACAGTCATCAGCTTGGCAAGTAGCTATGCAGTAGAATGAGTGTGTTGACACACAGATGTTTGACAACAATATGTATGCCATAACTACATGTCAAAAGCCCTCACAAACATGTGCTGTACAGACAGTTGTCTACAGTTACATTCTACATGTCGGATCATTACCCAGTAAGGGGTATATACTGTGATACAGCTCACACACCAGGGATACAACAGGGAGGGCTCAGAGAATAGCTATGCCTGCAGGTGTGCCTGTTGTCAGTACTACATTTAGCACTCTAAATATACATGTACATATACATATCCATCTATGTATGTCGATATGTATATGTGTATATACCTATATAGAAATATGGATAATTATATATACATATATGTTCACCATATGTCCTGAACATGGAGTGGAGCCCTACCTCAGCCCCAGTATTCCCAATCTCTTAGAGCAAGGGGATGTCAGGTATGTATTGCAGGTATATTTGTAGACTGTTGCTACTGTAATAGGGATTGTCTTCACATACATGGTGTGTATGGGAAGTCACATCTGCTTTTAACATGTGCACCATTGGCTACTGACAGACATCCTAAGGACATCATAGTACAGTACCACTGCTAGCACAGTAATGCTCCCGTGGACTACAGCAGAGATATGGCCAATATATGTGGACAGTCTGACACACTCTGGTCAGTCCAGAGGTATACACAGAACCCCTTAGTGCAAGACATGTGGACCAAGCCTGACAGTGTGGATGTTAACAGCCATGTAGATGGGTATATCATGTAAATGCTAGTATACATTTGCCCCCATAGGTTATGCATTCACACACCCCTGTCTGTCCTGACACATAATAACTGCTGGTACAGAGGTGCCATGGCCACTTACTCCCCACTAGTTAGTGACATAAATCTGTACAGCATCCCACTGCTTTGTCTGACATACATGACTGTTATGGTGGTCCAGCAGCAGTATATCTGGCAAGTATCTGGACATGACATCTCACTAGGTAAGTACACTAAGTTGCAAGGCATATAACAAAGTACTGTGCAGGCTATAGGCAGACTGTCTCAACACTGGCCTGCATTTCCTATGGGGGAATACACATGTATCTGCATATATAGCAGGCTCTACAGGCATGTCACAGCACAGAGTAACAGACACCTGTGTGAAAGTGCATAACCACAACCAATGCAAACACAGCCACATATGGTAAGCTAGCATAATATTACAGTATATGGACTATCTGATCAACACCATCCGCATATGTGCCACTCACACACTAACCCTACATATACTGGGCTACTACACAGTGTGGTCTGATGCCTGTCTGTGGTATGGGACATGTGTGTGTTTAGCCCTACAAACATGTAAGCCGATAGGGTAACATACAGTGGAGCATCATATAACATCAGATAGAACAGGATCAAGAACAGTGACATCTACCACAGTCTGTACACAGGCCAAGGTAAATATTCACAATACACACACTGTCAACAATCACCATAAGTACACAGACCTCAGTACTGTACACACAACCACAGAATGCCCAGGTTATGTCCTCAAATATAACCCCTATTATACATGTGTAGCGGTCTGATATCGCACTGGCTTGTTATCAAATATGATGTCAATAAATATAGTGTACAGAACATATGCACCTCTAACTGCATGACATATGTACAAAGGTTGACAGAGTTGTGGCTGGAGGCACAAACACAGGGCCAATATTGACATGTTGCTGTGATGACCTCATACATTTACTGTTGTAATAACGTTTGTTGCAACATATGTCCTATGAGGGATATGAAATCAGTAACTCTCATGGCTGTCACCATCTACTGACTGCAAACCTCACACTACCTTCTGCAGTTTACAGATAGGTGCTCTGTCGGTAACACAAGAAACAAAAGGCACCATACACTGCCCAGTCTGCAGATGACCCTACAGATGGGGGTTTCCTCATAAACATAGCACTGACATGACAGGTATTAAAACATGTAGAACAGCCATATCCACACACACCCTGTTAAACCAACATTACTCCAAATTCAGTACAGCAGCACTTACAGTCTGTAGTCAAGTGAGGCACATCCCCCTCCTGTGTGTTGGCCTGCTTCCACAGTGTATGTTGTTAAAGTTAAATCCCCAATCCATCTGTGATGCTGTTTGCCAAACAACAGATCTAGTTCCTGCTCACAGTGAATGAAAAGGCCCAACACCAACATGATGTTCCTAGATATTAGAGTGTGTTTCCATGCAATTGGCTATGGGAATGTTACCACAGCTGTTCCACATGCATTCAGCTAGAGGAGGGCTGCAATTCATGCAGAGGCCATCAGCTGATCATGAGCATCACTTACAATACACATGCTGCTGCCTAAGCAAAGCAGGTGTAAGTCTCCACATCCACCAGAGAGGGAGTGAGAGAGGCAGACAGAGGCAAAGATAAGTCAGGGAGGGGTGGGAGAGTAAAACTTAAACATGTTTGTGTCACACTTTTACCAGTACAGGGTATCAAATCCCTGACTGGCTATGTATTACTATCACATGTCTATGCAGTTATTGGATGCGCCACATAGATTACATGTTAAGAAGCCCTCCAAATGTATATGTGATGGTGAATGACATCTGCAACAGTGATATGGTAGCTATATGGTAGGTGTAGTACATGTGCCTGTCCGCATGAACAGGTGTCAGCATCAACACAGCCACACTCTCACAGGGACCCACACACATTGACACACTTGGCAGGGTCAGGAATACAACTCATCACTAGTTAAATTGCCACAACACAGTACTGTGCAGGTATCACATGCATCACAGGGGTATATGGAGGTTATATGGGCAAAGGGTATGTGGAGGTGTCTGACATCAGACAACATGCTTCAGTAGGCCAATGGGGGTTGTAGTGAGTGTGAATGTGGTCATAGGCATCATACACCACACGCACAGACACAGCGTGCCAGTACTGTCATGCATGGGTGCATTGCTTCACAGGTGTGTAGTGGTCAACTGTGCTAGATGGCTATACAAGGCTAGGTGATGGGCATACCTTGGCATGAGGCCACATGACAATGGTCTGCAGTGTAGCTCAGGGGTGTAGTGTCTGGAGTTGCTCACACAGGTGGGTATTGTATTCACCATCCAGTCACCTGGGTAACTATTGTGTATGGCCATTGCTGTGCATTGCTTGCCATGTATGTGTTCCTTAGTCCATGATGTGGATGGTGTCTGGAATGTGCACATGTCCCACATGCATATGCAGTGACATGTGGAACTGTACCTGCGGTATCTGGCCATTGTTGTGTACACAGATTGTTATCATCAGATGTGCCAGTCCTGGCCTCATGAGGTGGGAACTGTTAATGGACAGGAGGTTGACCCTGCACCTACACTGATAGCATGATACAGGTATTCCCTGGTGTCAGTGGCATCTGTCCATACAGGGCATGTGTTTCTGGTATGGTATGTCCTTTGTGGGTCACATTTGATGGCACCACAGGTGTTGCAGGTGTCCAGTGGGGAACATAGGGAAGGTGCACTGTCTGCATGTATGTGCCTATTGAACTGATGGACAGGGTGCCATGCCCTCTGTAGCCCACTGCAATCACACCATGGTTACTATCAGTGGACAATATGCAGGGAACTACCAACATAGCGGTTGTTGCCTAGGCAAGTGTGTGTGTATGAGACATGGGTTGAGAGTGTTCTCTGGGTGATACAAGGGTTGATAACTTTGTTCACCTGGCCTTGATATCACATGTAGGGTATGGATTTGCACCCCAGCGTCTCAGCTATTTCACATCTGTTATCCCTGTATGGTGGACATTATGACATATACTAGGGCCACCATATAAGAAATTTGCAAAACCCGCTCCACAATGAGTCCAGTTGTTACACACTCACAGCCACCTCCACACAGGATACAAATGACACAGACACACACACACACACACACACACACACACACACACACACACACACACACACACACCTGCCATGTCTGGGATTAGAACTCCTACCTAACTAGTTTATTACACTACAACATTACGCTTTTATAGGACGCGCCACAGAGATTACTGGAGTACTCCTTCCCCAAAGTTGTATTTCACAGTGAATGACATCAGCAGGATTGCCAAAGTAGGGCATTTGAATTGCAGTGAGTGTGACTAGCCTAAAACGCATTGCTCCCTACACAGACATAGAAACACACACACAAACATCCACAACTGCCATGTGTGGTAATAGCATGCCTACCAGAATTCTACATCACACTACAGCATTACAGTGTTATAGGACGCACCACAGAGATTACTGGAGTACTCCTTCCCCAATGTTGTAGTTCACAGTGTATGACATCAGCAGGCTTTCTGAAGTAGGACATTTGATTTGTAGTGAGCGTGAGTAGCCTAAAAAGCATCACTCTCTACACAGATAGACACACACACACACACACACACACACACACACACACACACACACACACACACACACACACACACAGTTGCCATGTCTGAGATTAGAACTCCTACCTAACTAGTTTATCACACTACAGCAGTATGCAGTTATGGGATGCACCATGGAGATTACTCTGCTACGCCTTTCCCAAAGGTGTATTTCACAGTGAATGACATCAGCAGCCTTGCCAAAGTAGGGCATTTGAATTGTAGTGAGTGTGACTAGCCTAAAAAGCATTGCTCTCTACACAGACAGGGATACACACACACACACACACACACACACACACACACACACACACACACACACACACACACACACACACGCAGTTGCCATGTCTGGGATTAGAATTCCTACCTAACTAGTTTATTACACTACAGCAGTATGCAGTTATAGGACGTGCCACAGAGATTACTGGGCTACAACTTTCCCAAAGGTGTATTTCACAGTGAATGACATCAGCAGCCTTGCCAAAGTAGGGCATTTAGGTTCATAGGTTCATAGGTTCATACTAGGCTATCTGCCCAAGGGCATTTATAAGCCTAGCCCATAGTTATGTGGCTTTCGCCACCCCTTTAGTTTGAATAAAAACTATGCCTATCATTTTTCTGTGCCTCTGTCAAGCAGTGACACTGAAGTAATCCCTGGGGTATATCTGCGATCTCCCATCCATTGGTCAAGATTCCTCTTGAACAAGGCCAGCGAGGTGCTCTGCCTCACATGTACCGGGATTTTGTTCCACAGCATAGGGAGTCTCTGGGTGATGAATCTGTCCCTCCAGCACGTTCTATTTATAACCGTGTCAAGGTTTAAGTCTCCTCCCTTGTGGTTCTGAGGGATCTAGATTTTTGAGGTGAAGCATATTCATCAAATCTGGGTTTGACATGGCCTTATATGTCAGGCACAGGTCACCTCTGAGCAAGCGGTATGAGACTGAATAAAGCTGGAGTTCTTTCAGTCGGGCAGCATAAGACATATTTTTGAGACCCTTTATCCTTTTGGTGAGGAACTTTTGGGGCCTTTCAAGCTGCATCAGGTGTCTGGTCAGATACATTCGAGCGGGCATTGTACTCAATCATAGGTCTAATGAGTGATGAGTACAGGGGCGATGACCTCCCTTGATCTAGATGTGAATCCCTTCATGATCAGGTGGGCGATATAGAAGGTTTTCCTAACTACTTTAGCAACATGAGTGTCAAGCGAAAGACTACTGTCAACTTGGGTCCCCAGATCCCTGATGACTTTTTCTGTGCTCAGTGGATTGTCACCTATATGGTAGCTAGGGGTAACCTTGTTTTCCCGAAGGGTATGACTATGCATTTTTTGGTGTTTAACTTCAGGCCATGGCTCTGGCACCAGTTATCCGTTTCTGTGAGGCCCTTCTGGAGGATATCTGTGTCAGATGTGTTTTCGACTATGGCCCAGTTTGCAGTCATCTGCAAACTTTGTCAGCCATAACCCTCCTGTGTTTGCTTGTACTTCAGAAAAGTAGATGCCGAACAAGAGTGGACCCAGGACTGAGCCCTGTGGGACACCACTTGTGACAGGCTTTGAGTCTGACATGGCTCCAGCAACTCTGACCCTGTGGGTTCTGTCGCTTAGCCAGTTTGCAACCCATCTTGTGATGTATGGGTTTACATTCAAGCTGATGAGTTTTTCGATGATACCTGAGTGGGGTATTGTGTGAAGGCCTTTGCCAGGTCGAGGTAGGCTGTATGGACTGCCTTTCCCTCATCAATGGCCTTGGTGACTGTCTCGAAAAAGTCAACCAAGTTTAAGAGGCAGGATCTGCCTTTGACAAAGCCAAACTAGGTTGGATCCAAAGTCTGCAAGTTCCCTATGTCTTTATTTATGAGTTCCATTATGATCCTCTCCATGGCTTTGCAGATAAGGCTTGTCAAGCTAATGGGGCGGTAATTTCCAGGGTCTGTGGAGGCACCGCCCTTATGAAGTGGGACCACAGTGCCGTGCGCCACTCCTTGAGTGCGTATCCTGAGGTGAGGCTAAGATTAAACAGCTGTCCTAACTGTGGGTTTAATTCCTCGTTGAGTTCATGAAGCACACAGCCGGGACACCATCCGGTCCCATGGATGCTGTGTTTTTGCCTTAGTGAGGCAGTTCTCACCTGGGCGTTGGAGATGTTTGGGGGCTACAATCCTCTGGAATAGATATCTCTCCTTTTGGGGAGGGGAGAAGTTTGCACTGAACCTGTCAGCCAGTATGTTAGCAATGTGTGTAGGTTCAGTAATTTTCACATCATTTTGAACTAATTCTGAGCATATCTGGGAGTTTCCTCCTAGGTTTCTAACATAGCTAAAGAAGGCCTTATGATTGTCTTTAGAGTCCTTGGCGATTTTTCTCTCAAAATTTGCCTTGGATGATTTTATGAGAGCTCTTAGTTTTTACTTATAATGATCAAAGGTGTCTTACCTTTCAAGGATTTTGCTCTATCTTGTAGTAGCTTCCTCCTTTTGTTGTAGAGCTTGTTTATGGCTGGGGTCCACCAGACTGGACGCTTGCCTTTGGTACAGAGAGTCTTAGTTTTGTTTGGGATTGCCTGATCCATGCAGTCCTGTAGGTGCTGGTAGAAGGCATTTGTAAGTGATTCAGCGGTTTGAGTAATGTTTACCACTGGCTCAGGGGCCTTAAAGGAGACCACACTAGTTTTAGAAGTGTGAAATCGGCTTTTGAGAAGTTTTCACTGTGGTCTTTTTGTTTCAGGTGGGGCGGGATGAGGACCTCCAGCGAGATTAGTTTATGATCTGATCTCACCAGTGAGGGTATACTTCGGTGTTGAACATTTTGATCCCATGTTCGTGATGATGAGATCAAGTATGTTTTCACCTCTTGTGGGGATGGTGACTAGTTGTTCCATGGCATTTGAGTTTATGAACTCCAGGAATCTTTGGGTTAGAGTGTTCGGGCTTGAGTAGTGTTCCCAGTCTATATTAGGGTAGTTGAAGTCACCTAGTATGATGGTGTTTGGAGATACATTTATCCTCCAATGTTTTCAGGAAGGCCATGTGAGGTTCCTGAGTTTGAGAGGGTGGCCTGTAACATGCTACAAATTGCAGAGCAGTCTTGCCTATGGTTAATTGCACCTGGATGGTCTCCGATGCATCGTGCGTTGCCACCAACCTTGAGGTGTGGGTGTCCTTTATGAATATGGACACCCCCTCCTTTCTTGGTGTTGTCCGGATTTTGGGGCGGACGTATGATATGAGGTGAAACCTGTTAGTGCTGGGGTGCTCTCAGGAGCCTTGAACCAGGTTTCTGTCACAGCACAGACATCGATGTTCTCCATATTGAGAAGGGCCTCGAGTGCGTGCATCTTGAGATTGAGACTTCTGGCATTGAGCAGCATTACCCTTAGTTTTTTTCCTTTTGGTGTTCTAGGGTGGTAGGTTTAGAATTTGAGCCTTGCCTAAAAAGGCACTATGGGGTGGCAAGAGCCTTTGCCAATATCCGAAGCCCAGGGTGACAGGTGCAAGCCGTCCCTTGCGAAGCAGCGTGGCTTGTCCAGCATGTCATCCCAGGCAGACAGACATTGGATCCCCTTTGAATGACACCAGAATTTAAGCCAATTATTAAAGCTGATCATCTTATCACTGTATTGTGGCATCATTCTAGGTGAAGGTAGGATACTGCTCAAGGTCAGGGTCATACCTGCCTGGGCTACATAATCAGAGAGCTCCTCGGCGTCCCTTTTCATGTAGTCCAAGGAGGTGCGTCTCAGGTCGTTGACACCAGCGTGGACAATGACTGAGTCATACTTGTACCTGCTGTTGAGAGACCTGAGTGCTTGCGTTATGTGGCGGATTCTAGCGCCCGACAGGCAGCTTACTGTGACCTTCTCCTTACTCAGTCTGGTGGGCGGGACGTCAGTGTGCCTGACTATGGAATCACCAATGACAAGTGTGTCTGGCATTTTGTTTGGCCTTAAGGGCTGTGACTGTTTGACACTCTGACTGTGTGGTCTATGTGTTGCATGTGTTGGGTCGTGAGGTGGTAGTTGTTTGGGTGTCTGCTTTGGTGGCCTCTGCTGTTTTGGTAAATTTTGACCAGAGCCTCAGTATGTCTTTGTGTGAGTATGTGTATGATTTGAAGTTGTGATGGTACCATGTGTGACTGGGTATGTATTGTGTGTGGTTGCCTTCTCCTCCTGTCTGGTCTTGCCAGTCCTATGTTGAGAGAGCTCAGCCTCCAGTTTGGCTGTATAGTTGCATCTCTCGCATGTATTTGTGTTTTGTGGGAGAAGGAGAGGATTGTCTGTGTACATGAGGCAATTGTAACATTGCCTCAATATTCCCAGGTTCACCAGTTGAGCTGGAGAGGACACTAGCAACTGATCCTCGACATACTAGAAGTAGTAGATAAAGAACTTTCAAAGGACTCGGGAAGTGGGTTTTGGGCTGGTGGGGTACTATCTATAATAAGAGTGCTTTATCAAGGTGCAAGTACTGTAGGAGTAAGTGCTAGGCTTTACAGATAGAGAATAGTCTACTTGGGAATCAAGTAGAGATGAACTTTTCAGTTATAGGATATGCTGGTTAGATCAGCAGTACAGTTTAGCGTGTTTTATAGCAGGGGGCTGAAGGGAGCTAGGAATTGGCCCAAAACGACCAATGGACTACTAGTTTCTGGCTGAAACTTCACCAAATCGGACAAAAGGCGCTCAGTGCTTCCCACTCCCACTGGTAAGCAAAGAAACTTCCCTCCTTCCTAATAAGGCAATGGATCAGTAACAGGAACTAAAAACAAAGCCCAGGGATCAGCAACTCTGAAACTGGACTACTCTAGTTCAGTAAAGTGGGAAAACAAGAGATTGTTTTGTTTTATTACAGAGATAAGGAAAAAAACAGACAGTAAATGCTATAAATGCTGTAAATCGGCTAGCGCACTTTAGTGTGTAGCCTACAGAAACAATTTGCAACAATTAGTAACTTAAAGTGCAATAAACAGTGTAAAATGCAGAAATCACTTAAAGTAGCAGTAAAACAGGCGAAATGCAGTCGCTAGCTTAATAACAGTGGGAAAGCCACAAAAATACTTATATCTGGTAGAAAGTCACTCTTTTAGCTCTCTGCTGCTTGGATCACTCTGCAGGCCACCACGAGGATCTGTGCTGAGTTGGTACAAGCTGGAAAACACGTGTTTAGCGTGTTTTATAGCAGGGGCTGAAAGGAGCTAGGAATTGGCCCAAACGACCAATAGACTACTAGTTTCTGGCTGAAACTTCACCAATTCGGACAAAAGGCTGCTCAGTGCTTCCCACTCCCACTGGTAAGCAAAGAAACTTCCCTCCTTCCTAATAAGGCAATGGATCAGTAACAGGAACTAAAAACAAAGCCCAGGGATCAGCAACTCTGAAACTGGACTACTCTAGTTCAGTAAGGTGGGAAAACAAGAGATTTTTTTTTTTTTTTTTTTTTTTTACAGAGACAAGGAAAAAAACAGACAGTAAATGCTATAAATGCTTTTAAGTGGCTAGCACACTTGAGTGTGTTAGCCTACAGGTAAAATTAAGCAACAAATAACTTTTTAAGAGTGCAAAACAGTTAATCAACACAAAAACAGTTTAAATAGAATGCAGAGCTGTATAAACAGGCTAAGATGCAGTCGCTAAGCAGTAAATATTCAAAAAGCCAGAAAAATACTTAAATCAGTTATAGCAAATACAGTTATAACAAATGCTCTGAAATATACTGTATATTTCCAATATGTTTGAGAAGGACAGCCAGAACACAAGAAGGTTCAGGCGAAGAAGAAAAAAAGTTTTGTTTTACTTTTGAAAAGGTAAAAAGGAGGAACAGAAGGCCTTATCAAATGTTCTCTCTGTATTAAGAAGAATGAGCTAATGACACTAGACTGGGAGGTGTGTCACAGTAGGGCGGCAACTGCAAAGCCACCAAGTATAACAGCAAGACACCAACAGGGAGGGAGGGTGGGACAAAATAGCCTAAGACAACAAGCTATGAAAGTTTTTAAACAGAAAAAGATTTCTGAAGATTCTGAATAGACAAAGTGCTTTATATATATTAAATTATAAAAACAGTAATCTGTTAAAATAATCAAAAATACTTATATTTTGTAGCTCAGTTGGTCAAACAACTTCTCCAGCCTGCACCAAAGACCAGAAACACAACTTTTTTTACAAGAACACAAAAGAACCAGCCCCCACTAGCCAAGAGATAATTACACAGAGTAAATGTTTCAGTTTATACAATAGCCTAAGACAACAAGCTATGAAAGTTTTTAAACAGAAAAAGATTTCTGAAGATTCTGAATAGACAAAGTGCTTTATATATATTAAATTATAAAAACAGTAATCTGTTAAAATAATCAAAAATACTTATATGTTGTAGCTCAGTTGCGGTCAAACAACTTCTCGAGCCTGCACCAAAGACCAGAAACACAACTTTTTTTTTACAAGAGCACAAAAGAACCAGCCCCCACTAGCCAAGAGATAATTACACAGAGTAAATGTTTCAGTTTATACAATAGCCTAAGACAACAAGCTATGAAAGTTTTTAAACAGAAAAAGATTTCTGAAGATTCTGAATAGACAAAGTGCTTTATATATATTAAATTATAAAAACAGTAATCTGTTAAAATAATCAAAAAATACTTATATTTTGTAGCTCAGTTGCGGTCAAACAACTTCTCCAGCCTGCACCAAAGACCAGAAGTCTATTTAGTGTGACTAGCCTAAAAAAAGCATTGCTTTCTACACAGACAGATACACACACCCACAAACACACACAGTTGCCATGTCTGGGATTAAAACTCCTACCTAACTAGTTTATCACACTACAGCAGTGCGCAGTTATTGGATGCGCCACAGAGATTACTGGGCTGTACCTTTCTCAAAGGTGTATTTCAAAGTGGATGACCTCAGCAGGCTTGTCATAGTAGGGCTATGGGGAGGGCAGTGTGTGTGCATGGGCCATAACCCATTCCTCTAGAGGTTGACACACCACATTCGGGCACACACATGGTTATATTCCACAGGTATGTGTATACAGCTGCTAGATGACTACTTCCTTGTACAGTCATGCTGCACAGCTAGCACTTGCACCACATAATCTGTAATGCTGACAGATACAGGTGGCTAATGTCTACAGTGAGTGGCATTTACACCTCATGTGGTTGTAGCCATTTGGCTGTGTGCTGGGTGGGACAGGCCTCATAATGAATGGCTCCTTGTCACAGTCACTCTCTTCCGCACATCTATGTATGTCTACTTTTGGCTTATTATAGTGTGTTGTCCTTAGATATGTCTGTATTCCTATCCACTGTGTGTGCAAAGCACGACTGGTACATACTTAGGAGTGTATGATCTAACATCTGCAACTGGCAGATATGTATGGTCCACTGTTGTTTGCAGACATGGGCTTCATTTGTTTAAGTGTGTGAGCATGCCCAGTATGACCTTTCAGTATGTTGTTGTCTGACACTGCCTTCATTTCTCTAAGTGTGTGAGCATGCCCAGTATGCCATTCTGTACTGAATGTGTGGATCGATTCCAGGTAGTTTGTACTCCACTGCAGACCTTTTGTGTTCTACACCTACAGGTAGCAAACTGTTTATGCAGGGTATCCGTCGATCATTTGGCAATATGGGAACAAACTGTGCAGGGGATAGTGTGTACTGTACGTGATTGTGTCTGGGCTGCTTCAGCTACATGATACTGCTGTTAGCAGGGATATTCAGACATGTGTATTTTTATCCACTGTGATGTTTTCTGTCCTCATGTACTGTCAGGGGACATTCCTGCTCACAGTGAGGTCTTGGGAGACAAGGGTGACTGCAGCTGTGTCTGGTATTGTGTGCAGACACCTACATATTCATGGTGAGTTATGCCATTCTGGAGGGGGAGCTGCAGACACTTGCTGCTGGGTCTATGTATCCAGTTCAGCACCCTGGTACAGTGCTGACAGAGAATCCCATACTTGTACGTCCATCGACATGACAGTATGGCCTTATCATGCTGTGTTAATACCTCACAGCTGTACAGATTCGCACAGGTTACCCAGAGGCAGGGACCATGAGTCAGGACATAACCCCTATTCTGGTGTGCGGGCAGGTATGTAGCCACCTATTTATGTGTTTGCAGCCAGGAATAGTGTGTGCACACACCTTTGTGTCAGACCTTGTACATTACATGCTGCCCATGCTCCCACACCCCCTCTGTTATTCTATTCTCTTCCATACATTATGCACACATTCTCTGATACTTTCCATAAGGTTATAACCCATTCACATCGGTGTGTTGGTGTTGGTCCAGAGTTAATGCAGTGGGACATGATGGACATGTTACTGTGGTTTGTCCACATGGCCTTGCTTATGTGGAGTGTGTTATGTTATTTGGGTGTCCATGACATAACATGCATTGGCAGTACGTGTGAGACACAGGCCTTTGGCAGAGACCTGTGGGCCATTAGGTGTTGATGTGGACCAGATGTGGCAGGCCGTTGCATTCTGTCAGTCCTACAGTCTCAGACCGCCATGCAGTATATTCCCATTGCGTGACAGTGTAGATGTGCTAGGTGTTCATGCCAATACCTGCTATCAGTCTTGATCAGGTGGTGTGGATGCTGGCAGGGTGCTACCTACAGCTAGGGACACACCTGCATGGGACACCTGCACTGCATGCTGCATTATTTCACTATTGCCATATACAGGTGGGGTCATATTGTACCCATTCCCCACAGCAGGAATACGATCAGAGAGGTACCTGTGGGTGGTGTTTGCGTGAGCTAGGTGCATGTGTGCTATGGACACTACTTGCATCTGACACACAGATGTGCATGGGGCATTCCAGTTATTCTGGCATGTGCGGGTACATCAGCTGTTTCCCAATACATCAGTCCTACCTCCTTTGTGATCTGCAAGTGTTCGGCAAGACAAAACCGGTATCCCCTACTACAGGACCAGTTAATGTGATGCATACCTATATGTACAATTCCAAGGGTGTCTCCATTTCACAGTGACACAATATAAACTGTATGTCTGGGGTACTTGCCCCTGTGTACTGCTTGTATATCTAGCCCAACAGCCATGCCATGTCAGTCTTTCAGATGGTGACACATATTACCACCATACATTTACAATGGCTTACTGCTAGCATGTATCATACTGGTGGGAATTGTCTTTGGCACTGCAGTTGTGAGGACTTGTCCCTGTCATCAGCACTAGTGGGCAATGGCCACCAGGTCTTACCTCAACATGCATACATACTGACCACTCTCACACAATATGAAACACACACCAACCTAACACCCACATACCTGCATATTGTGCAAATGCTGCAACCTATCCTGCTACCTTGGACACGTCTGTGCATCTGTGCTCCACTGGTATTATACCTACACACAAATGTTACTACATTTCTACATAGGGTTGTGGGGGGGCACACTTGACTGTTATGACATGTGTACATTGGATTGGGGGGGCACACCAAACCATTACTACATTTCTAAATAGGTTTGGGGTGCACACCTGACTGTTACCACATTACTAAGTAGGGTTGGGGGGAGCACACCTGACTGTTTCTACATTCCTACACAGGATTGGGGGAGGGGGGCACACCTGACTGTTACTACATTTCTATGCAGGATTGAGGGAGGGAGCACACCTGTCTGTTTCTACATTTTGACACAGTGGTTGGGAGGGGGCATACCTGACTGTTACTACATTTCGATGCTGGATTGGGGGAAGGGGCACTCCTGCCTGTTTCTGCATGTCTACATAGGAGTGGGGGTCGCACCTGACTGTTACTACATTTCTACATAGGATTTTGGGGTGACACACCTGACTGTTTATATATTTCTACACAGGATTGGGTGGGGCACACCTGACTGTTTCTACATTTCTACATAGGATGGAGGAGCACACCTGACACTTGTACACATTTGCTGTGACTGTACTGGTATGTCAGGTATTCCATTTCATTCTGTATTCTAACCTATCATGCTGACTAGAGGCATATCAGTGTATTACAGATCTTAGCTTTGATTGACCTACATATTAGTTTCTGACTTCCTACCCTTCAGAACTAACATCCCACTGCCTGACCTGCTGTAGTCTGTCTGTGTAGGCCTGGGGGGGGGGGTTACCCATAGGCATCATTCAGAGGCCATAGCACAGCCTTTGTTTGTGTTTGTCTACACCTGTCCTGCTGGCTGAGACTGTTGTTGGGTTTGTGAATCTCCCTAACTGGCATGTGTAAGTCATATGGACACACATGTGGCCCAGCACATTTCCTGTAGTGGGATTTGTCGCTCTGTGTAGTACTGGCTACTATGGTGACACTAGTATTTGTTACAGATCTCTTGGTGCCACTATAGGTGTCTACTATCTGCTGGCATACCATTCAGCCACCCGATTCCATTGCATGCTCACATCCATACCATAGATACAGGTAACAACACATTCTACTCCATTTGGCAATTGGTAGGTTGAATGACTTACCTTGTGGGTGTCCCAGTATCGAGGGTGGTGCTGCAGGGCTGCCTATGTTGGATACACATAGTACACTCCCTACACATGGTTGAGCACAGGTAGTGTCATGTTTGGCATCCCTTTTACTGTATGTGCAAGGCAGAGAGAGGTGTCAATCCCTGGGTCCCTCCTGTGTCAGTGTGTGTGCTATGTGTTGCCTCTTTGCCAAGACCAGGGCATACTGGGCATGCCTCCTGCCTACTAGGGCAGGCTCAGGTTCTTCCTCCTCCGAGTCACTCTGTGCCAGTGCAGGCCTTGGCAATGGTGGGGGGCTGTGTGGCCCTGCCTCATGCTGGTCCTGCTGCAGCTGTTTCTGCAGGATCATATTGTTTAGCATGGCACATATGATGACAATTTGGGTACATGTAGCTGGTGAGTACTGCAAGGCTCCACCAGATGTGTCCAGACACCAGAACCGTGACTTGAGCATCCCAAACACATGCTCTATTATAATTCTGGTCTGTGCGTGTGCCTCATTATGGAGTTCTTGTTCAGGTGTGTGTGTATTTCTGATGGGTGTCATCAGCCTCAGCTCCAGTGCGTAACCAGCATCCCCCACTAGGTGACCATAAGGGATGTCCCCATTAGCAAATCTCTGGTTCAGCTGCATCAGATGCCAGAGGTGGGAACTTCCAGGGCAGCCAGCACACACATTCATTATTATGCCCTGGACATCGGACATGACCTGGCAGTTGATAGAGGGAAAGCCCTTGTGGTTGATGTAGTCCCTACCCTGCTCACCGGGTGGTGCTTTGATGCATATGTGCATGCAGTCTATAGCACCCACTACCTCAGGGTATTCTTCTATTTGTTGGAACAGTTGCATATTGCTGGCCAATGCCTCATGGGTGTTGGGGAAATATACATGTTCATTGGCATGTGCTGACATGGCATCCAGGAACTGGTGGAATACCCTGGATGCTGATGCCTGTGAGATCCCCATCATATCCCCAGTTGGCCTTTGGAAGGTACCTATAGCTAGTATTCTTAGGCCTACACATACCTTGGTATCCACTGGGATGGGTTCCACTCTGTTAGTTTTGTGTGTCAGGCATGGCCGCCACAGCTCAACAATTTGCTGTAAGAGGTCCCTGTCCACCCTATAGTGCTCTACTATCTCCAGCTCATGTAGCCCCTGGTAGGTTACCCTGGGTCTGTACACTCTTCTCCATCTCTTCACTGTGAGTTGGTCGACAGCATTCACATCTTCACCACCCTCAGCCTCTTCCACATGTTGTTGTATGATAGCTATTGCAGCCCCTATCATTTTGTTGTTTTGTTTGTTAAAACTTCCCCGCTTGTATACACCGGTGGTGTAGAGTATGGGAAAAACCAGAGGGAAAGGTGTTTGCATAGTTTATAGTAGTGTTTTGGGCTGGGCTGGTCTGCTGCCTGTGTAATTGGCTGATTCTGATACATTTCACCTGCCAGCTATGCTAGTTCTCCTAGATTACCTTCCTACTGCAGTTTTCCCTTCCCATTGCCTTCATGTTTAAGCTCGGGGGAGCTCCGTGCAAACACAGTGCTCAAATGTGCACAGAACTGCTATTTCCTGGTATACTTTTTTTTTTTCCTTTAAAACCCGGTGAGTGGCACACACACCTGCTTAGGCAATGTAAAGAGTGCTAGGCAGCCTCAGACACACCCCCTTGCTTAGCTCAGCTAAGCTAAGGGCAAACCCGAGCCACTTGGCTCCAATCCCTTTACAGTATGTCTGACACACACCCGCTATGATGTCAGCTAACTCCTAGGCTTGCACCAAGCTATTCCTGCTCTTACACTGTTGGGTGCTTACTACCATGGAATTCACTATCATTCCCCGCATTTGCATAGTATTGTCTGCTAATGCATAGTTACATGTCCCACACTAAGCTTCCCCCCTTAGCAATCACTATTCACTGGCCATGTTGTCTTCTGCCTGCCATTGAGTATAATGGCGAAATAATGATTTTTGTTAGAATGCTTATTTGTTTTTTTTCTTATTTTCCCCCCGATCCCATTTGCTCACCACTGCCCTACGCTTAAACAGCCGAGATCGGCTAAAAAAAAATAAAAATTGATTTTTTTTTGCAAGTGTTTTCCATGCCAATGACCTTATAGTTGGCCATTGGCATGCTTTATATATGATATCCACCCTTTATTTGGAACTGTCATGGCTCCATTTTGTAATTTGCAGAAATGTACTCTGTTACTGGTGGAGTACATTTCTGCAGATTACACTAGTCCTGCACGGCCAGTTTTTAGCTTCCTGGATTGCAAATTCACCTCATTTGCATGGATTTCTCCTGCAAATGGGGTAATTTGCATCAAGGAGCTGAGTCCGTGCAGGACTAGTGCAGGAACACTCATGCATGTCTCTACAGGTTATTCCTGGATCCCACGGCAGACATATTGCCTGCTGGAGCTCCTGCACTAATTCTGCACACCATGCAGGCCTTGAAGAATCCAGGGGAGTATCTAAGCTAATTAGGGCCAATTTCTTGTTCATTAATTTTGCTACATCTAAGATAGTTCCTACTCTTTTTATATTATCATACATTAATCTAAGGGCGACCATGGTGGTGCAGCGGTTAGTGTTGCCACCTCACAGCAAGAGGTTCTCCGGTTCGATTCTCAGCTGGGGTGCTTTCTGTGTGGAGTCTGCATGTCCTCCCTGTGGTCATGTGGGTTTCCTCTGGGTGCTCCGGTTTCTTCCCACATCCCAAAGACATGCTGTAGGTGGATTGGACACTCTAAATTGGTGTGTGTGCGTGCTTTCTATGGAAGGTTGGGTGCCGGGCTGGCAACTCGACACTGTAAAACTCCACTGCCAATCATGAGCAGACAGGTGATCCGCTGTGGCGACCCCTAACCGGGAAAAGCCGAAAGAAGAAGGAGAAGACTCTATTGACTATAAACCCTGTTTGATCTTTATTAATTAATTTATCCACTGCATTTCTTAATCTTGTAGGGAAGATTTAAGAAAATATTTTATGCATTTAATAATGAAATAGATCAATATGAAGAAACTAACCTATTATCCTTTCCTTGTTTGAGTATAGGTGAAATTACAGAAAATTTCCATAAGAGAAGAATTATTTTGCGACTCTTAATTATCCTGAAAAAAATGTCATTTAATAATTCTAAAATATTTAATTGTAGCAGACCATATAATTCCATGCTTAAACCATTTAACTCTGGAGCCTTACCATTTCTCCCTTTTTTAAATCTTCTTTAACTTCTATTAGGGTAATAGGCTTATTCAACAGAGATATTTTGGTTGTTAAGTTTATTAGTAACATTAAGTTTATTCAAAAGAGATATTTGATGGTTAAGTTTATTAGGAACATTTTTCTTTAAATACTTGTCAATTTTGTGATCATCATGATTATTATTTTTATCTTTATTAAGAATTTCCTCTGTGTGAAGTAAACTTATTAGTGTGAGAATTTCAGATATTATTGATTTGTGCCTTCGCCTCACAGTAAGACGCTGTCCGGTTAGATTCTCAGCTAGAGAGTCTTCTGCGTGGAGACATGCGTGAATGAGTGTACCTTCGTTGAAGGTTGTGCATCAGGGCTGGCAACTCGGCACGTAAAAATCAACTGCCAATCATTAGCAGACCAGAGTTCCGCTGTGGCGACCCCTAACCGGGAAAAGCCGAAAGACACAACATTGATTTGTGCCTTTTTGTTTAACATCTTGCTTCAATTAGCTACTCTATGTAGATTTTTTGAAGTCATCCCATAACTGTACAATTTTATTTTTTCTAAAGCTATATCCACTTTATGCATTAAAACTGTTTGATATTTTGTAATTAATTTTAATGATTTCAGTTTTATCTAATTTCTTTGTTTTTTGTTCAGGCCTTGCTTTGTGTATTTCATCTTGTATTTCTAACAACTCTTGATCCCACTCTTTTATTTTATTACTAGCCCATCTTCCCATTCAATCTTTAATATGCATGTTTAAGGAGTCCCATAGTATTACTTTATTAATCTGACCATTATCATTCAAAGATACAAGCATTCTCGAGCTGTTCCTTAAAGTAACTCTTAAATTATTTTAATTTCATCATATATACTGAGATTCTGTAAATAATCTAACATTTCCTTATATCCATTAATATATTAATACTTTGGTTTGACAATATTCTGACCATCCCATTAGTCCTCTTGCCAGCACTCCACTCCCACCAATATTCCTAATTTGAGTCACTGTATTCATTCATGTTTATATAAACAAAAAGGCCCCACATATCCTTATTTAAGTGCTGGGATGCAGCAACCATAACCTTCAACTTGCTAGTTATAGGGGATTATTACATTATAGTCACACTTGCAGTGTGGTGGTGTGACTTTACAGCTACACTCCTATACTTGTGTAACCCATGGCAAATATCAAGTGAGTTTACTGCACTTAACTGGACTACAAGCTCACTATCCTTCTTACTTACAGTAGAGGGCAGTACTGTAACCTGTAATTCTAGATACAGTGTACCTCTTCACTTAAAATGAGTTCACCAGCCTCCTGGACACTTAATCCAACACACCACACACAGAATGACAAACACCTGTCCTGATTCTACAACCAAGGTTGATAAATGTGTAGTAGTTTCCCAGGTCTCAGAACAGCTGACCAGAATCAAAGTATATGCAGCTTCTGTTGTATAAAAGCAAACATTTCAAAGTAATGGCTGGACAGCACTGAAATGCAGCAAGTAGTATTACTGCTTCACAGTAAGGAGTTCCCTGGTTTGATTCTTGTCTGAGCTGCTTATTTCTGCATACTCTGCGTCTCCTTCCTTTATCTACATGAATCTTCTCTGAGTGCTCACATTTCCTCCTTACCCTAAAAAATCAACAGGTGAATCAGCATTCTTTAAATTGCCTTTAGTGGTGTTTACAGTGAATGCATTTGTTTTGCAGTAGAAGAGACACCTGTCCATATTGAGTTTCAATCCCCTGCTGTTTATGTAATCATATAGATAGCATTTAATTATGCTTGGGTTGTGTACTTAAATGTTACTGAAATTGGGTGTGCTACAAGCACTCATGATCCAGGTGCTTGAATACCATTATCTCACAGCCAAGGAGTTGGGCATCTTGTAGGCCACTAATGCTTGAACTTGATTTTATGTTTGGGTGATTGCAGCATGGAGAGAGAGTGGAGGTGAGGAATCTTACCTGAATACAGTAGTCAAGTTTGGGCAAGACTAGTGCAGCAGCCATGGGGAGGGTGTGGGGGATGGTAAGAGCAGAGCAGGATCATGGTCAAATGGGGCCCTAAGCAAGGTAATAGGCCAGGGCCCTCCCCCCTGCCCACAGCCATTCCAGTGACCGATTACTTGTCTCTCTCTCTCTCTCTCTCTCTCCCTCTCTCTCCCATTTATCAAAAACACTGTTCAAAGCTGTCAGTGTGGCTACTGTTTTCGTCTTTACTTTTGAAATGAAGACAGAGATGTGGATTTTATTTAAAACTCTTAATTTATTTATCCTTCATTGACTAGTATAGTCCCACTATGTTAGTGACCTCTTTTCAGTGGAGACCCTTACTGGCATTTATAATACTTGTGGGAACATTGGCCAGGGTATTGTGAAACTTCCCTCTACTCTTTTCAATAGCTCTGGTGGATGTAAAAGATCTCACAACACCTACCATCAACACAGGCAGGTGGGGCTTCAGTTTAACATCATACCCAAATGATGACACATTCAGGAGTTACATACCAAAAGCTGAAACTCTTTGAGGCTGTAGGGAAGAGATGGTTTTGATGCACACTGATGCTGACACCTATTCAGATATTTCTAATGTTGCAACCATAAAGACTTAAAAAGTAAAAAAAGTCATTGGCATTCAGAAGCCATGTAGCTGAAACACTTGATGTCCTTAAGGGGTAATTTGCATATACCCCATGGGCCTCCATTACAGGAGGTTTAAAGTATCACACAGTGAAAACTCTAGTTTGGCTGGGTTTTTCTTACAGTTTTTACTGAATGGTTTGTCTGTGTGACCTGTTTACCCTTTGGTTTGGGTGGTTCAAATGAAGGTGAGATCTATGCCTGGCATACAAGGCATCAATAGACCCTACTCTGATGGACCCCCTGCATATCTGCAAAACAAACAGCACCAGACTTACCTGTTCTAAAGACTTAAACCTTGCCCTGTGCTATAAATAGGGCCTGCTGGAGAGATAGGTATGTATCCTAGAGACTACCCTTTCTCTGGAACAGGCTCCCCATCCATGTGAAAAAGAGTTCCTCCCTAACTCAATTCAAGTGCAGCTTTGACAGCTGGATGGGGAATACACAATCCATCCCTGGTTTGGCACCTATGTCTGTACTGGACAAAAGCAGCCTGTACATGGTTCATTTCCCAGGACCCTGCTTACAAATGTTTCATCTCCCAATCCTTTGGTTACACTTACCAATGCTGCCAGAACTTGTCTGAGATTTGCATGCATGGCTAGGCTTAAAAGCCCCCAGTGGTCATTAACCTAGCACATACCTATGAACTGAAATAGTGTTGTGCCTATGAAAGTACTGTAATGGGGCAAATTTTGTTGTGGCATTCAGACATCCTGACTGAGACCATGGACAAAACTTATTCAGTACTTAATCCACATTGCAGTCAGTTGGCTGCTGTGTCTTTGTTGTTCTTGCATAACTCCCTTCATACCTCTCAACCTGCAGACACTGAAAATAGGATCAAAGGCCCTTTAAAAGCAGTAATATCCAGCCAAAAATCTGAACTTCTAAATAGCATAAAATTTGACTACCAAATAGTACATAACTCTTCCCATTTCCAGTAGGAATGTGGGGTACTATTTAGAAACATGTTTAAAAAAACAAAGTGATAAAGATCATGGAAAATATAAGCACATTATTTTATTTTATTTTATTTTATTTACATTTGTTGCTTGGGATAGCCCAATTGGGCAAAACCTCTTTTCAGCAGAGGCCGGGGAAAAGAGCTTCATGTTTACATATTAAAACATAACACATTAGAAACATAGCCTGTGATTCATATTAAAGCATAAAACATTAGAAACATAGCAAATGATTATAATGTTTAAACTACTGAAAATGGGTTTGAGAGATATAAAAAGTTTCCAAAATTATATATAGGCACGAACAAAAGAAAATAATCAAATAACATGCATATTGTCACAGCCAGATTCAGCACAAGGTGATGTAGGTAACTGCCTATGGCCCAACACTGGCTTTGAAAATAAGACCATGCTTGATCCAACATGGGAGATTTGAGTAGAACATCATCAGAGATTGTAATGGAATGGCAGTGTGGGAAATTTGAGTTTTCTGACTTGAATGGACAGAATTAGATAAAATGGCAGCTTTTTGAAGAAACAGCTTCAACAGGTAGAGTTGAGTAACAACAGCACTGGAGATTGTAATGAAACAGCAGCACAAAAGATTTGCATTTTCTGACTTGAAAGAACAGCATCGAGGAACAGTAATGAAACTGCAGCTTTTTGAACAAACAGCTTCAGCAGGGAGATTTGCAAGCGGCATCAGGGAGATTTGAGTTTGTTGAGTGACATAATACAACATTTGCAGAGATACTGCAAGAGTGTGTGTGTTAGTGTGTGTGTGTGTGTGTGTGTGTGTGTGTGTGTGTGTGTGTGTGTGTGTGTGTGTGTGTGTGTGTGTGTGTAAAATGTTCCATTTTGAATGGGGTACACTGTAGTTAAGTGACTTGCTCAGAGTCAAAATCTGAACCTTAAGTATGGGAACAAGAACCTTAATTCTCTAGATCAACTGCAAGACTAGATTTAACTCTTTTTTTCCATCTTTTTGTAAATCACTGAGAGCTACAGTCTGTCAATATTAGTACATAGTTTGGGCTACAGCAGTTTGTCTAGCACTCAGTGCAAATGAGTAAGGTTATGAACTGTCAAAGATCTGCTTTCTGTAGTACATGGTTTGATTCCCTCAGCCTTCATCTGTCTTCTCTGTGAGTCTGGCAAGTTACTTTACTAGACAATACTCCTGGGCTACTCCTAAAAAGGGACACTTGTGTCTACTGGGCTGTTAGTAAATGTGTTACACATTTGTCTTTTGAATCCATGCACCCATCACATAGACTCTGATTAATACCTCACTATATGGTATTTGAGCACGCATCCCCGCACATTTCTTGTAGTTTAATGGGTTGCCAAATGCATTTTCACAAAATGTGAGTTTATCAAGCCTGTTTTCAATGTGAGATTTGTTTAGAAAATAGGTGCCAGTGTTTTTCCTGTAAAATTTTAAATAAAAGTTTTAAATGAAATCCAAGTCTCTGTGATAATTGTAAAAGTAAAGAAGAAAATAGTGTGAACACTGACAGGTTTGAGCAGTGTTCATGGTACCTGGGGAGAGACAGCAAGTAGTTTGATATTGGTATGGCAGGGGACTGACTCTTTCCCTTGCATAGGGTCCCATTGTTCCAGAATCCAGCCTGTTGACTCTGGAGGTGTATTGCAACAATGCAGTTAGCCATTCAAATAAGCCAGACCCATACTTAGTGAAGTCAGAGGGCATAGCTATTGTTGATAACAGAGAAAACATGGAGAGGTCAAAAATGAGATGTAGGTGTCCTGCAAGCATATGAGCCCACCCTCCTCCCCCCAAATTGTATGTTGTATACAGTGATATTTCAGGTTTGTATATTGTACTGTCTTTAATTGTTTTGGTTTATTCATTCATTAATAGACCAGGAAAGAGGAATATGGTCTAAACATGTTGCATTTTAATAACATATTTTTTCAGTATCTTCTTTACAACCTCAGCTCCGGCAATTGCAAAGGGGATGACATTTGTCAAGTTATATAGTCTGCATTATTTGGCATGATGATCAGAACTGTCTGAACATCAGCATCCATTATGCAGTTATTTGCTGCATGTCACTGTGATACAATCGCCTCTACAACACTGGACTGTAAAGGATTTCCACATTAAGTTAAATGCTGTTACTCTGGCAGTTAGCGCAGAGGAGTAAAGCTCTGACTTGCTGATGAGCTGCTTCCCATATTAAGAGTGCAGGGTTTGAATCTTTCCACATTCATTTACCTACTGTGTGATTTTGAGGAAAAAGTCACTTAACCAAACAGTGCTTTAGAGCAACTGGGAATTTGGTCTAGTCTCCTTAACATTTTCCAGGACTGCATGCCTATTAACTATAAAGTGGTTGTCATTGTTTGCCAGCCCATGTCCTATTGCATAGCTGATCTACTTTAGGATATGTAATGGCAGTATCACCAGCACCCAATTTTTAATGTAACCTATGAAATTTATTCTTCAAGGGCAGCATTGCATTTACAGATGAAGCACAGAAATGCAAAACTGATTGCCAGCAGCAACCTTTGCATTACTAATACTCATTTTTAATGTGGAATTATCCAGATAACTTTTACTTCTGCACAGACTGTGCATATTGACTTAGCCTTTGCATATGTTATCAGGTGATTAATATTTCTTATGCTCTCAGAAATACTTTTCTATTTAAACTGTGCTACACTTGCTGGATCTTATGGACTGAGGTAGTGATCTTAATGCATTTTCATGTAGTTCATTCAAAGAGCGTGATCGTTATGGAATTTCACATAGTTCATCCAAAGCTACCAATAAAGTACATTGTAATTTATTTCTTCATAACAATAAGGGGTAGACACAGTCAACAAAGTTGCTATAACTGCTGGTGAAGATAGGGAGCTCTCTGTCAATGGATGAAAGTACCATATGCTTTTATCATCTGGTCATTTTTAAACCATCTTTAATCTGGCTTGACAGGATTGATATGTGTTTGTGAATTAAGTTGGAATACTTATTACTCTGTACTTGTGTGAAACAAATTTAAAATATGTGACTTTAATCATTATGATGATCATCATCATCATCTTTTGGCTTTTCCCGTTAGGGGTCGCCACAGCGGATCATCTCTTTCCATTTCTTCCTATCCTCTGCATCATGCTCTGTCACAACAACTGCCTGCATGTCCTCTCTCACCACGTCCATAAACCTTATCTTAGGCCTTCCTCTTTTCCTCTTACCTGGCAGTTCCATTCTTATCATCTTTTTCCCAATATACCCATCATCCCTCCTCAGCACATGTCCAAACCAACGCAATCTCATCTCTCTTGCTTTGTCTCCAAATTGTCCAACATGAGCTGACCCTCTAATATACTGATTCCTAATCCTATCCATACTAGTCACACCGAGTGCAAATCTTAACATCTTTAACTCTGCCACATCCAGCTCTGACTCCTGCCTTTTTGTCAATGCCACTGTTTCCAACCCATATAACATAGCTGGTCTCGCAACCCTCTTGTAGACCTTCCCTTTCACTCTTACTGGTACCCATCTGTCACAAATCACTCCTGACACTCTTCTCCACCCATTCCACCCTGCCTGTACTTTCTTCTTCACCTCTCTTCCACATTCACCATTACTCTGAACTGTTGATCCCAAGTACTTAAATTCGTCCACCTTTACCAACTCTACTCCCTGCATCCTCACCATTCCTCTACCCTCCCTCTCATTTACACACATATATTCTGTCTTAGCCCTGCTGACCTTCATTCCTCTGCTCTCTAGAGCATATCTCCACCTCTCCAGAGTCTCCTCAACCTGATTCCTACTCTCACTACAGATCACAATGTCATCTGCAAACATCATAGTCCAAGGGGCCTCCTGTCTGATCTCATCTGTCAACCTGTCCATCACCACTGCAAATAAGAAAGGACTCAGAGCTGATCCTTGATGTAATCCCACCTCCACCTTAAACGGATCTGTCACTCCCACTGCAGTCCTCACCACTGTCACACTACCCTCGTACATATCGTGTACCACTCTTACATACTTCTCTGCCACTCCTGACTTCCTCATACAATACCACAACTCTTCTCTAGGCACCCTGTCATATGCCTTCTCCAAGTCTACAAAGACACAATGCAACTCCTTCTGACCTTCTCTGTATTTCTCCAACAACACTCTCAGAGTGTCAGACCATAGGATCCTTTATAAACTCATTCTATGAACACCTTCAGGAATGCATGGATCATGCAATCCCAAATAAAACCAAGACCCAATCCTCTAAAGGCAGATGTCCTGTCTGGTGGACCCCAGCCATAAACAAACTATACAAAAGAAGGAGGAAGCTACTAAATGATAGAGCAAAATCCCAAAAAGGGAAGGCATCACTGATCAGTATTAGCAAAAAACTACGGGCACTCATAAAATTGTCTAAGGCCAGCTTCGAGAGAAAAATTGCACAGGACACTAAGGATAATCACAAGGCTTTCTTTAGTTATGTTAGGAACCTGGGTGGTAATTCCCAGATATGCTCAGAATTAGTCCAAAATGACAAAAAATACACTGAACCTACAGACATTGCCAACATCCTAGCTGACAGGTTCAGCACAAACTTCTCCCCCCCCTCCCCACCAAAAGGGCAAATATCTATCCCAGCAGAGTGCTGCCCCCCTGACATCTCAGATGGTCAGGTAAGAGCCGCCCTCTCCAAAGCAAAAAACACAGCATCAATGGGACCAGACGGTGTCCCGGGCTGCGTCCTACATGAACTCCAAGAAGAGCTAAACCCAAACATAAAACTACTGTTCAATCTCAGCCTTACTACAGGATATGTGCCCAAAGAGTGGCGTACAGCAACAGTGGTCCCTCTCCATAAAGGTGGTGCCTCAACGGATCCTGGAAACTATCGCCCCATAAGCCTGACTAGCTTGGTCTGCAAAGCTATGGAAAGGATCATCATGGACCTCATAAATAAAGATATTGGGGACCTACAGACACTGGATCCTACCCAGTTCGGCTTTGTTAAGGGCAGATCCTGCCTCTTAAACCTGGTTGATTTCTTTGAAACAGTCACCAAGGCCATTGACGAGGGAAGGTGGTCCACACAACCTACCTGGACCTCGCAAAGCCTTTGATACAATACCCCACTCGGGCATTATAGATAAGCTCACCAGCTTAAATATAAACCCCTATGTCACTAGATGGATTGCAAACTGGCTCAAGGACAGAACCCACATGGTTAGAATTGCTGGAGCCATGTCAGACTCCAAACCAGTTACAAGTGGTGTCCCACAAGGCTCAGTCCTGGGACCTCTCTTGTTCGGTATATATTTCTCGGAGGTACAGGCCAACAAGGAAGGACTGTGGCTGACCAAGTTCGCAGATGACTGCAAACTGGGCGCCATAATCAACTCTCCAGCCGACACAAGCATCCTCCAAAAGGGCCTCATAGAAACAGACAACTGGTGCCAGAGCCATGGCCTCAAGCTAAATGCCAAAAAGTGTATAGTCATCCCCTTTGGCAAAAACAAAGTGCCCACAAATTACTACATAGGTAGTAATCCATTAAGTACAGAAGAAGTAATTAGGGACCTGGGGACCCAAGTTGATAGCAATCTCTCATTTGACAACCACGTGGCCAAAGTGGTAAGAAAAACGTTTTATATAGCCCACCTAATCATGAAGGGATTCACATCTAGATCAGGGGAGGTCATCGTGCCTCTTTACTCATCCCTCATCAGGCCCATAATTGAGTACAATGCCCCTTTTGGGATATACCTTACCAGACACCTGCAGAAACTGGAAAGACCCCAAAAGTACCTCACCAAGAGGATCAAAGGGCTCAAACAGATGCCATATGCTGCCCGGTTAAAGAAACTCCAGCTCTACTCAGTGGCATACCGCCTGTTCAGAGGTGATCTGTGCCTGACGTATAAAGCCATGTCCAACCCGGAATTAATGGACATGCTGCACCTCAGAAAATCCAAATCCCATCAAGCTACGCTCGAGAGACTTGAACCTCAGCACTGAAATAAATAGGACATGCTGGAGGGACAGATTCATAACCCAGAGGCTCCCTTCACTCTGGAATAAAATCCCAGTCCAGGTTAGGCAGAGTCCCTCATTGACTCTCTTCAAGAGGAATCTTGATGAGTGGATGGGAGATCGTAGGTTTACCCTGGGTATCACTTCTGTGTCACTGTTAGACAGAGGCACAGTATACTAACCTCGAAAAAGGGCATAGCAAAATAAATTTAAAATGGGTGGCGAAAGCCAAACACATTCTGGCTAGGCTTATAAATGCCCTAGGGCAGATAGCCTAGTATGAACCTATGAATCTGTAGTGCTCTTTCCTGGCATGAAACCATACTGCTGATCACTAATCATCACCTCCCTTCTTAACCTAGCTTCTACTACTCTTTCCCATAACTTCAAGCTGTGACTGATCAATTTTATCCCCCTGTAGTTACTGCAGATGATGATGATGATGATTATTATTATTATTATTATTACTATTATTAGTAAGGATTATTATTAATTTTTTGACACAGACATCTAAGAAGAATATAGTCAACAATGTATCTATATTGCTGAGAGCAACCTTGCACTACTTCCAGTGGATATGTTAGGGCCTTTTCAAGAGAATATTGCTGCTGCAAATGAGAGGGGAAGCCAAGCAACCATGTTTTAAAAAATGATAATGGACAATAGGTCATAATGGAAGTTTTTCTAAAAATGAATTTTAAAAATGTCTAAGTGTACATGGTCTGTTGTCTCTTCAATGTTCTGTTGAAGTGATATAATTTTGTTTGTGTTATATAGTTCCACCATAACTTAAGAGATAACAGGGTGTCTCAGCTTTTGGGATAGGAGATCAGTACATTGCTACAGCATAATTACTTCACCATTTAGGTCTGTCAGTAGAAACTAATTCTTATATCACTCCTTTATATTAGTGTAGACAATAATGAAACATGGATTTCCTTTATTTCTGTGTCCTTTGCATGATGCACTTCTGAATAATATTTGACTTGATGAATGTTAGAACAATTAGTCATACACATGCAGTCACTTTTTGTTGGTAATAAAACAATATCATGATATTATTCCTGCATTATGATATTTCATAATATTATTACATCCGGTAGTTTTATTAATGACTATGTTTCAGTGCAAATCTTACACATCATACTAACAATGTTTGTACATACTTACATTTCTATGGTGTTTTTCTCTGTAGGCCTCTTGGGCAAATCACCTCTGTCCAGATAGAAACACTTGGTTAAAAAATAATGAAGTAAATAAACTCTTTTTTTCTCTAGTGATCATCAACATATGTTAGTCGAAGAGTGTATTTTACACTATTTCCCATTTAGTTGCCCTATATTTCTTGCCTGTTTCTATATGATAGCAACAGTTTGAGACAGTTGAGTTGTGTAAGCAGGTTTTGCCAAACCGTATTGCATAGTGCTCTACAGTACTCTAAACTTGCATGTTCAGTACACCAGTCTAGATCGCCATTGCTGATCACAGCTTTTTTTAAATGTAAATTTGATTGTGCAGTACAACTGTTCCTATATAAAATGGGATATACCAGTTTATTTAATGAATGTCATATTAGGCTTACATGGCAGTCATAATTCTAACTGATAATTAGGTTGGTTGTCTGTCTTCAGATAATCTGTAAAGACAACAGCGTGACTGATGGTACTTATTGATGGTACTTATTGACAATTTGGCTTTGAAATTAGCATTATATCCTTGGAATTCTAATATAACTGTAGCCATAATCTATTTGGTTTAGCCATATGGTAGGTGGTCTGTAGAGAGGGTCCTTACTCTAAGCATACCTTTTGGTAATATTTCCTTCCATTTCCTCTCATCCTGTTTCATACCATACATACAAAATTCCTTTGGTGTCCGATCATAAAAACTTCTTATAAATTCAATAAATGGATATCGAGGAATTTACCTCAAGAATAAAGCCTGAGAGGTGAATCCATATGAAGAACACATAACTGGAAAGATCCAAAGCATAACTGTTTTGTACTTCTACTTGCAGAAAATAAATGTGCTGAAGCCTGAATTACTTCACTGCTTTGAAAGCTGTGAAGCACTTAGCAGTGCATCATAGAGAGAAGCCAGAAGCTAAGTGCACCTGTAATAGACAAACGGCTATAAAAGTTGTTAAAACATTTCAATCTTTCTTTTTTTTGTCTGTTCCAATTAGATATGCTTATAGCTTTCAGACTTCTTTAGGTTCTCACTGCTGTTCTGTGGTGGACAATGTGTAAGCTCTAGTGTGAGACTAGAGAATAACTTCTAAAAGCCATGCCTAAAAAACTTACTATGCACCTCACTGATGTCATAGAGGAGCTTAACAACCTTGCCTTTTCCTGATTTTGAAACATATTTGGTAAGCTCCATGTGCTAAAGGCCAGTTTGCTGTTTGCAAAAACAAACAGAGTAGCAGGGCTGATCAGGCCAATTTACAGAATTTGGAATAGATGTTAGGTATAGTATTGCACAGCAAATAATGCTATCTGATGATGCAATGAACATTTAGAAAAATATAAAAGCTTATGAGCAAACTTGATATGTTGATGTTTCAATCCAAGCCATCATAGATAGCTAGAGGAGGAGCATCAGTCCAGAGTGATGGCTATATGACAACCTTATTCTCTGACTGCAACCTTCCTCTAGTTCATTTTGAATCAGATACTGAAAGTTGGCAAGGATGTGAACAGAATATAATAAAGAGGGAAAAAGATACAAGCGGTGGACAGACATACCTTTTGATGACAGGAAACCTTTGAGTCTGACAGACTAACCATACCATCTTTTGGTTGCTTTGGTGACCATTGAATTAACACATTTGCAGATGCAAGAATGGCTTAGGTTAGGAAACAACTAAAGTTAAGCAATAAGCTTGTGAAATTTCTGACACCAGAAGCAAAGAGAGCTAATTGAGTGAATGTATGCACACCAAGGTACAATCATGTTCTTCCTCTAGTGGTTATTAATTGTGCTGTTAACACTCTGATGTTTGAAACTACACTTTCTATCAAGTGATATGCAGTAAATGCACCCTGCCATATAGGAAGCCAGGTAGCTCCCAATAACTGCAAGAGCCACACATTATCTGAACATCTTTGCTTTTAAGTTATACATCAAGTACTGCCCACAGCTAAATAATAAACTACAGATAGCTACTTATCACTATAAGTTGAGACCTGCTTAATGAGGTGAGCTGATCTATAAAGACCCACAATCAATGCAGTTATCACAGAGATGCTTTAGTAAGGTAGTACAGCCATCCGGAATTGGGAATGAATTAAATGTAATAATATTTAGGGCTAACGTGAAGGAGTTTAACACTTGAATGTTATAAATGTCACTGTTATAATGACGGTAATCAACAACAATACGATCATGCTTTGCTCATTGGGAACATAAGAAATATCCATGGTTAGAGTTCCTTATTTTGTTTTGTTGCATACAAATACCTGAAATATATTAACTATCTGCTTTTAAATGCTTGATAATTATATTTTGGAAATGTTTAATCACAGTGGTCTGTTCACAAATGTTTAAAATATAGAAATTGTTTATTTGTAAATTCCAAATTAGTAAATGTATACCATTTCTGTTTGTACCCAATGCTTTTCTTTTCATCATATCATGCACTGAGGCCTAGATCATGGCTGAAAAAGGTGCAAGGACCAGCTTATTTACAGTTACCAAATAATGAAATAAAATGTCAAAGTTTTAGTTGATCATCAAATATTAAACAGACAATTTTAGTGCAGACAGAATTTTCTACAATGAAATGGCAAAGTGAGTGTAACTGTGAAATTCAACATGATGAATCTACACTGTGGACCATCTGGATATTGCAAAGGAATTACATCAATTTTCTATTTCTTTTTTAGATGAAAGCCTGCAAAAGCCAGCCAAGAGTAAACATTGTCACAAATGGTTTATAGTTCAAGCTCTATAGGGAAATAGAATCAGCTGCCTACAGAATAGATAGTCCCTTTGCACGTTGTAATTATATTGTTTGCAAAGATTGAAAAAAAATTATTGAGCTAAGGGCACAGAATTATGTTACCACAAGAGTAGATGTTAAACAAAATGAAAAGATATTACTCCATTTAACTGGCTGTGTTCTGCCTACAAGATTACTGAAACCCCCCCAACAAGTGCTCTGAGATAGGCAATAAGAAGTGTAGAGTGACAGTAGTTTATGAATGCCTTCTCAGAAGTTTGACATTGATGGGTGGAGCCTAGATGGCCAGCTGAGCACTGCACTTTATTTAGCTCTATAAAAAGAATATTCTAGACAGGAATTGGACTACAATATATATTTAATTTTTATAAAATCTAGTTAGTAATAGTCTAAACATTAACCTTACAAACTTTGATAATCTTATTATTTATCATTTCTGTCAAATTATTTGAGACTAAACTTGAAGGAAAATGAACAGCTCCAAGTCTTCACAATCTGATTCTGCACTGATGAAAGAAGTACAACTGGTGTCTTCCACTGTACAGTCACTATCTCTAAAGATAGATGACTTTCATGAAAAGCTTGAGAAATTAAGTGAGAACAGTTATAAACAAACCAAAGTTTTCAGGGACCTTTTCCAACAACATCAAAATAAAGTAATGGACATAGAGACAGCCATAGCCAATACAGATGGGAAATTAAAAGATGATGAATTAAACATAGATTTTCCTCTTTCTGATCTTTCTTTAATTAAGTTTTATGATATGTTGATCAAAGGTGGTCTCTACTTCTAAACATGCCTTTGTGCAGAGCTCTAAGGGTGGTTGGCTTTGCTGATGTTACATTTCAAACACATAACTAAAGCAATCAACAGCCTCATCTGGTTGTAACCTATTTTATGTTGACCAATTAATGTGTTTAAGAATAATGGAGTCCAGATCAAACCAACTCATGTTTCTGGAATAGCCAGAGTGCTGAGTTTTGGTTACATTAGCAGGACACCAATAACAAAATACACATAAATTACTGTTGGTAACACCATCTATCACTTCAGACTCAATCAGAGATGTCACCTGGTATTAAGGAAAGTATCCAATCAAATAATTTCCAAGGTCAGAAGACTTATCGGTTCAGGCAGTCAGGTTAATTAATCTGAATAAGCAAACTAAATTGCTACTAGATGGAATAAATCTAACTGCAAGTGTTGTAACCTTGATGATATTAAGTATGAGTAAAATGGCTTTGTTTTGTGTACTTTAATTGATTTTTTGTCACACAGAAAATTGGATAAGGTTAGGGCAGTAGAATTCTATTCCAGTGGCACCCTTATCGCATCAACTCTGTGAATGTAACCCTCTGATAATGTGGCTTCAGAGTTTAGGGCATCACATGTGAGACAATTTCTAGATATGGCTAGAATGTCATGCTGATACACTAAAGTCCAGCTGTTAAGTACAAAAACCTTGTTCCAGATACTCTTTGCATTAGTATATGTTAATTTTAGTCCATTGCTGTGAGATGTGAATTGCAATGAGCTGGAACTACAATAATAGTGGAGTTATAAGGATCTGGCTTTGGTTGAATACGAAGAGACAGGAAAAAAATCCCTGGAAAGACATGTAGTTACCCAAGCAGTGCTATTTAATAATCATGCACTGAGCAGACTTACATCTTAAGATGAACTTGGGCCAATCAAGCTTCTTTATTTATAATATGATTGCTTAGCAGCATAGACATTTGATAAGGCTTGTAGTTGTCACAAGTAAATATGGGCAATTAGCTAAAATGTTACAATATTCATTTTTCCTACTTTTAAGAAAACTGAAAGGTCACATTATATTGATATTCATAAGCAACAAAACAAGCCAACAAGCAGGCCCACAGCCTAACCATTAACAGTACAGTAATTATTACCTTAAGACGTAGCATTCTGTAATAAAGTTATAACCCTATGACTTACCATGCTGTAAGTGTCTTTAACCTAGACATCTAAATGGATAATGAGCAAAAGGAAGAGCCCATATTGTTCCTTAAGGGACTATTGCTTAGGACAGAATGGTATGAGGACTGGTTGAAGAGCAGAACCTGTTCCTGCCAGCGGACTGGTACTACAGTACTAATATATGCAAGTTAATGAGGAGTCCATGGTTAAGTGATGGAAATGCCTGCCCTACCCCATACCTTAGCACAAATCCCCTATATTTATGTTCTCACTAAGACCCACACATAGATCAAAGCTGCTAACCAGTGGTTGACAGTGTTATGTTTGGCACATTATCTGGGTAACCTAAAAGACTCCAGAGTCAACAATAGAACATAATAGATCGCATATGATGTTGAAACAAAGGATGGTGATTGATTAGTTTCTTCTATAGGGACAGTGTTTAGATGGATCTCAGGTGCCATACATAGGTACAGAGGATCATGCTCTTGTGACATCCTGGGTGAATGAGGAAGGATAATGTCCTGTAATATACCAAGCAAATGTACAACTCTTAATTAAAAGGTATAAGCAAATTAAGTATGAGATAACTCATGCCAGTCATCAGCAAGACCAACTAATTATTTGGAGTCTAGTTTCTGATATATCTTAAATATTACAGAGCTTTAACTTGGTCAGTTGAAGTAAATGGCAATTAGAGAAAGATGGTGGCCTAAAGTCTCTAGTACTAGAGGCTATATGAGAAAATAAAGTGCATGTTTTTTAAATATAAAGGGATTTTTAAGTCCAGTATGCACCATTGTTCAGCTTTATTTCTGGATAAGATGACCATGTAGGCGGTTAACTGCAAGAAAGCCAGTGTAACTTATCTAAAATAATTTACAGTTTAGTGATCTGCTTTACAAAATGCTCACTTGGCTTTTACATGTCCTATATTCCACTGTTATTTCCATACCTGATTTTATCTTGTGTAGTTTTCAAAAAGGATATGAAGCAGGAGAGCGAATAAGCATTTTAAAAGTACTTAACAGACATTCCTATGGTAAACAATTAGGCAACTCTATGCCTACCAGCTGCTGGAGGCCATCATACAAACATAAACCAGAGTTAAAGTACAGTGTGAAACATCTGGTTCGAATGCTGTCCTGCTACCTAATAGCAGTGCAGATTACTGATAGCAGGTACCAGCTCTGCTTTATTTTTCCTATGGACAGAATCCCGATTTAACTTTACCTGAGAAAGAGTCTGTTTATATTTAGTAGGCAGGTGTTGTCATGCCTCTATTTGCTGTATTTGTTTACTAAACAGGTGAGGGCTTGCCTCTATTTGCTGTAAGCTAATTATTACCCCAGCAAACAAGCTGAATAAATTAATAAATATGAATTAGTTCCCTTTAAATTCCCACTTTAAATGTGTTGACATGGAGAGACGTATATTCAGCAAACTATTGCAGTTTTTCCACTACTGCAACAAATGAACATAAAGATACTTACAAAACACAGACCTGGTCAAGCCTGTACCTCAGTCACAAGACCATGGTGTCCAAATAATAAAGCAGTGGTGACTCTGGGTTTTATAAATAGATGCAGAACATGAACTAAAGGGCAGTCAGCAAAGGTGAAGATGAAGCAGTTAACTTTTTTTTTATGTTTGATGTCCATTGCTCCGAGCTGCATAGTAAGCTAAATGTCACTATGACAACAATCAAACTCTATAAATAAAAGTGCTAGTTGGTATTGTGCTGTTAGCTAGTGTCCATTGTTTTCTTTATCTTTTCTAAAACTTCATGACTCTACCCTCTAATTTTTTGCACATGCAAGATATTTACTATAAGTGGCTGCTTTAAAATAATTGCTTGCCTGACACAGAAGTCAGAAACGTTGCTTCCAGTATTTCAGAATTTTAAAACAACCAGATAGCAATTCTGTTTCTAGGAACTAATTATGACAAAATGTTTAACACAATGTTCACTGAAAACAAAATTTAGAAGAAGATGGAAACTGTATTTCTGTAGAGTACAGCTGCAGCACAAATCATCTGTTTATTATGGACAATAGGTTGTCTTTTAGGAAGCATTTGAATCTGACAATAGGATCATATGATAGCTACACTTAGGTGTTAAGATGAATTACAAGTAGGTCAACAAATATCTTGATACCTATTTTTAAAGTGGCTATTAGACCAACATTAGAGGATTGTGGGTTGTTCTGTATGATATTCTCATAGATGAAAAAGTTGAAAATAGTGCACAATTGTTTTACAAAACAAGTTATATCTGTTAGGCATTTACTTTACAAGGAAGATTAAATATCCTTGCTCTTCATTCTTTTAAGTATAGACTGATAAGAGGAGATATTCCCCAAGATTCAATAAAATTCATGTAGGCTTCGTGTAGAGCCTACAAGGAATGCATTCAGGTATATGGCCATGGTTCTGCCTCAGCAGTGTGCCATACAAATTAATTATGCCATGCGACCAATGGAGATCACAGTAACACAGATATTGAATCCATGTAAGCACACTTTACAGGCAATCCCTTAATTGTGGACTGTCCAGAAAAATTCTGGACAGTTGGCAAGCACTTCACAATACTTTTCAGACAGTAAACCTGGACCAAAGGTGTGCAACAGATTTAACTTAATTAAATTGCAATTTGATTTGTTTTTTTTTGTTTTTTTTATTTCATGTACTTGTTTGCACGGTGCACCATGTTGCTTATCTATGCTTAGCTATGCTTAGCTTTGCTCACATACACAGTAGACATCTAAAAATAGGAACCAGATGTATTCAATTGTTGTAGTTCTGCGTTGCTAAGCAATGTGCAAACATACGCTATGCTTACAGGCACCTTTTAGTGCATGTGAAGATATGGAAGCTCCCTTCACTATCCCAATGGATATATAGGTTGTGTCATAAACTCTAGTGTAGTAGGTCCAGAGCTGAGTAGTCATACTTTTTGCATTTATTGCTATGAAAATGTATCAGGTGACTGAAATATCGGTTTAGTTTAAATTAAACAATTGTTACATTTAGAAAGGATGCATGATGCAAAGCAGTGCATTTCTAGTTTGAACATTGCCAAGCTTCACTTAAACATGGTTTGTGTGAGTTTGCGCAATGCTAAGCGACACAGAGCTTTTTTAAAGTTACAGTATGATGTGGAAGGGCAGAAATGCAGCCTATATAAAAGCTAATAGGCAGGAATTTCATGTCATTCTTTGGAGTCTTACCTTGGCTGTGGATATATGACTGATGGTGTAGGTGAGGGAGTGTGCTTTTGTGTGCAAAAGTGGGAAGTGCAGGAGTCCAGAGTTTCCATTGGACTCCAGGTACAGCATAATGGACCCCGTCTGCTGCAGGGTGACTACCAGGGCTTAGAGTGTAAGTCTAAGGCCTGGGATCATTTGGCTAAGTACCTGACCAGTGCTACTGGTATACCCTGCACTGGTGTTGTCACCAGTAGAATTACCTGAAGCATAGGAAGCGAGGAACCTTGGACACCTGGGTCTAAGAGGCTAGGGCTGGGCATACCCCACAGATATGTAAGTATGTTTCCCAGTAATTTCTAAATATACAAGCTGAATCTGTGAAAAACTGGTATGCATAATGGTTTGCTTCTCTTACCATAGTGGCAGAACAGAGGGCTCGTAATGTCCAGTCCCATGCAGGTGCTTGGCCAGGATGAAGCAATCATGTGGCAAGTAGGAAAATCATCCAAGCAATAACTTAATTCATAGCTTAATAATACAATAAAGTAAATACAGATTTTGCAGTCTTAGTGGTCAGGTATGACATTCCTGGGATATCTTACATCTTTATTAATGTGTCACTGCCTACCTGAAATGGTAAAGCAAGTTAAAGCAAGTAAGCATGCAGTACTGTGTAGCATAGCTTCCAACCATCAGTTAATGTTGGGGTTTACCCAGATTAAGAGTCACTGTTCTGGTCTGCTCATTGTCTGAAATATGCTGTAGATTGCACTCAGTAAATGAACAGAGTATACGGGTTAGTTAACAGAAGTCCTGAACAGCTATCCATGATCTACATGCCGAGTTGAAGCAACATTAATCAATACATTTTAAAAGGTGATGTTGCTTTGATAAGTAATGTTTTCAAAGTGTTCACTATTCCTGTATTCACTGCATGTGAGTTCTAATCTGACACCAGTCAAATGTTAAATGTAACTGAATAAAGAATGCAGAAACAAATGTCTGAAATATACATAGTGCAATACACGGAGTAAGGCTTAAGCCTGTGTTTTGCTCATTTTGTCTGAAATAATGTTGTATATTCCACTCAGTAAATGAACAGGGTATATGGGTAAGTTAACTGAAGGTTTAGACAGCTATCCATGTGTCTAAATGTCAGATTTTAAGAAACATTATCAATAAAGTTTAAAAGGATATTGTGCTTTGATAAGTAATCTTTTTAAAAAAGTGTTCATTATTCTTGTATTTATTGTATATGTGTTCTAATCCAACACCAGTCAACTGTTACATATCAACTAATAAATAATGCATCAACAAATGTCAGAAATAAATGTAGTGCAATACCCAGATTAAAGGTCAAATCTGAATTCTGATAATGTTTCCTGCAATATGCTGTAGATAGCACTCAGTAAATGAACAGGTAATACAGTTAGATTAACAAACATCCCTCCCAGCCATACATGTGTGTAACTACTTGATTTCAAGCAACATTAAGCAACACAGTGTAAAAGGAGATGGTGCTTTGATGACTAATATTTTCAAATAAAGTATTCATTATTCTTGTGGTTGCTGCTTTTGGTTTCTAGTCTGATACTACACACAGCTATGCATGTGTGTACATGTATGATTTCACACAAACTTTTGCAATAAAAGTCATAAAGGAAATGGTGCTTTGAGAATTCATTATACTTAAATAAAGTGCATATTATTCCTGTAGCCAATGCTTGTGGGTTCTAATCCCATGGCAGCCAACTGAGAAATGATAAGCTATATAGTGTAATTAGTGTACACGAACATACCTATCAACTGTCACGACTTTTGCAGAATGTAATGACTACTGCCACATGACTGGTCCTTGATTTGCAGATATATGACATTATTTGGAATGCAATTTAATGGCAAATCTGTTATCAGAACACCTTGCTACTAATGTATGAGCACACTATGTAAAAATGTTCCGTGTAGTTGTGCCTTTCTATCAACATTTGGTAGGACTTGGCCCATAATGTCCCATGCTAACAGATTGAGAGCTATGAGCGTGCAACATCATCTATACAATATTAGCAGTCACTGTTCTCACAACTGAAATCTGACATATGTAGAAGTATGTAGTAGTAGTCTGTGTAGTCATATTATCTGCAAAGTTACTAATGTTTTTTATTTTCTCTTTCACCCCACCCCTACTCTTAATTTATCAATTATATTTATTGCTATGATTTGATATTAAAATAGTATTTGTAATTACCTCTTATATTGGCCATATGTGTAATTTAATATTGCTTTGCTGTTAAAATACTTTTATTTACATTATTTATTGTTGTCTTCCTCATTATATTCATTTCTATTTCTTTCAATTACTCATTATTATTTTCTGTTATGTTATTAATTACATTTGTTTGGTTATGTTTATTTTTACCTTATGTCTATATTTAATTTCCTACAGCGGGACAAGGTAGGCTGGTTCCAGGTGATCCAAGTAAATTGGCTCCCCCAGCCGTGGCACTGGGGCCCAGCATGTCTGGGCTACAGCCTGGTGGCATCCACTCTACTGCCCCTGCACTACCTGCTCCCTTGGGTAGTTCCACACCACAGGCTGGGGTGCCCCCCTCTGGGAGTGGAAGTGGAGGGGGGTGCTAATGTCACCCCTGATGAACTGCTAGGCATGGTGCATGGGCTGCTGCTCCAAACTGTTGGTGCATACCTATGCCAGGTAGACAGCATGCTGTCTATCCTGGTGGCTTGCCCCAGGTGCAGGTGCCAACCACTGCATCCACAGGAGCAGTGAAGGCACAGTGCTGATAGTCCCATGGGAGAGGACTTGAGTCAATCTGCTACCATGTCTGACGTCCATGGAACCCTCCCCAACCAAGGTGTTCTCCCCCCTCTTGTGTCACACACCAGCCCTGTCTGCTGTCTAGTCTGTCTTGTCCAGCTGCTTCTTCACCTTTCCCACTTACCTCCCCCACACATACCTATGTACCTTTCCCAACATTCCGCACTTACTTTAAAAAAAAAAAAGAAAATGGGCACTGTCCCCCCCAAAAAATATATTGTCCCATACATAGCTCTCCATTTTGTACATGTGTACACTAGACATACTTAATTTGGTCCAACTGGCTTAACAACACTCTTATGTTGCCCTCACCCCTCTCTCGGGGTGCAACAGTCCAAATTCAGCTAAATAATCTGTTAAAGTGCACAGTTGTTGCTGTACAAGAAATGGATAGCTATGGTTCTTTCCTACACCCTTCTTGCACATACCCACCTGCCTTTCACTATGTTTTTGCCCCTGCTTGCACCCCATTTCACCACTGTCCTATTTCTCCATTTTTCATTTCTTTAAAGATTTTTTAGTGATGCTGTGTGACACACAGCTTCACTAAGATAAGCTAAATGGCACTCTATTGATATGTGTGTCTGTGTGTGTGTGTGTGTGTGTGTGTGTGTGTGTGTGTGTGTGTGTGTGTGTGTGTGTGTGTGTGTGTGTGTGTGAAATAATATTAATCACAGTCAAAAAGTGCACCTGCACCCTATTTCAAACCCAGGACCATTGCAACTGTATACCAGTGCATCAACCTGCCAAGCCACACAGCTATTAATTAACATAGGTGTTTTACTTGCCATTTTCCCATCATTAAGCATGTTTAAGCAGTGCTACTAATCATGCCCTGTCGCTCAAATTTGATAAAAGAGTAATAGAAAAATGGGAATGTAACTTGGATTCTGGTACAGGAATACATTACTATAAGGCCAGACACATAATAATGGATGTAAGTGATGTCTCTAACAGCAGGTAACTGTGCAATTATATCTGCAACATTTAAAAATACACCTGCTAAAAGATTAATGGAAAAATAGGTGTTTAACTGGGACTCTGGTGGAGAAATATATCCCTATAAAGCCGTACACATAATAATGGATGTAAATGAGGTATGCAACAACATGTAAGTGTGCAATTTTATATTTAAAAATACACTTGCTGCAACAGTGACTCAGTACTGCAATCTGTTAAATGCTTTGAAAACATAAATATTGGTCTACATGGTCCTGGGTTCAAATCTAGTGGTATCTAGCATTTAAAATGCATGCATGTGTACATCACCATTATGAATTCTGATATGTATGCCTGTCTCATCACCTATTTAGCCACCCAAAGCAGTACAGATGGAATGTCTGCTTTTCAATGATGGAAGTCAAAGGCCTACAGATAGGAACACAGTTAACATATTCCCATTACAACACTAGAAAGTGCATACAGTGTCAGGTCATGCATTATTATGCAGTCACAGAGGATTTTGAAGTATATAATTCAAATGAGGCCCAGTGATATCAGACTGCAGTAAATAATGATTTGTTACTGATATGACAGATAACCACAGCTGCACAAGTAACATACACATATGGAGGTCATGCTAGAAGCAAGGGTTGCCAGCACACACATTCCAGATAACTACCATAACATACCATATGACTTGGCGGTTGTCCAAATGGTTGACTACTCTGTAAATGACATCTTTGACTACCACACTTACCTTAAACACATACTTCAATTTCCTGTAGAATGGGTTCCCTCAATCAGGCTCTGGCTGTACACCAAGGCTGCCACAGGTCACACCATTACTCACAAGTGTTGTTGTCCTCCACATTGTGCAGCCTTTATGACTATGCTTATTGCCTTCAGCAGCATCAGCTGCAGCCTGTAGCACATGCATCTGTATCCAATAAGTATCTACTACAGACATTCTCTCTGTGCTGGCATAGTATCTTTACCCCAGTACTTTCCACCCCAACACATGAGAAAGGGTAAGGATCCTACATTGTGACCTTATATCTTGTTGAATAGTTGCCTAGGATTGCCTGCTTATACTGCAAATCAGCTATGTATGCTGCAGAGTCTACTTCATTTGCCCAAACTTCCAATTGCCTAACACCCATTTGCCGAGAGAAAAATGACGGAAGTTTCATTTGTCCAACACTTTATTTGCCCAACACTTCATTTGACCGACATTGTGAGGGGCTATGCCCCACACACCTCCCAACTATATATTCTAACTCCAGGGTTGCACTACAGTGGGGTAGGGGGCATATTCCATTTTCTTGCCAATAATACTTGTCGTCAAATGAAGTGTCGGGCAAATTAAATTTCAGTCAAATGGGGTCAGGCAAATGGGTGTCAGACAATTGGAAGTTAGGGCAACTGAAGTAGACCCATGCTGCAATAGCATTCCAGAGCCACAGATTTGTTCAGAGAAAATCACCTGCTAATGAGAACTATCCTAAAAAGGGAAACTCCAAGCTAGGGGAAACCACTGTTCATGAGAGTTACTTTCTATGGTAAACTCATTGGCACAACACTTATATATCTGTATCTTTCAACAGAGGAGTATTGTACTCCATCAGCTATGCAACCATTTTCTTTCCAACATGATGCATATGTTTGAATATACTTAGAGGGAATGGGGATTACATCAGTAAGCCTTTCTTAGAACTGTACAGATGACATGCCATTGATCTGCAGCTGTGTAACACCTACACAGGATGTAGACTACATCAAAGGTATAATGATGTCTGTTAACTAGGGACACAGGTCTCCTGGATACTTCCTTTGCTAGCAGTTATAATACTGCACTGCTATTTGTTTGGCATTGTATTTCATATATATGTTATGGGGGTGGCTTCTTGCTATGAGCCACACTACAAGTGGACTCCTATGTTGAGTGTGTGATCATATGCGAGTATCTGTCATGGCACAAACAGGAGTAGGTCACTATTGATACTATCCTAATTGGTTCCACATCCTTTATATGTTTGGCACACTGTTGCATATGAGATGTGTGATCAAACAGGGAATACTGATAGCCTTCCTTTTTTGGTATATCTATACATATTGTAAACCCATGGATGTGATTGTGACACCTGTGCCCTGGCCCAGCAATCAAAGACCCTCAATCCTCACCACTAACACCAGTGAGAGGCATCTCATATAGGAGGAAAAGATAACAAATATACACAGTAAAGTGCAATTTCCCTTAAGAGCACACAGAAATCACAGTCAGTACGGGGTGAATCACTCCCTTGCTCTCCAGGTCCCCAATAAGACTTTCCACTGGCACAGCTATAGGGTCAAGATCTCAGCCTAGTGGGCACGTTAAAACCTCCAGCACCCTCTCTGTCCAACAAGTGCTGTGTGTCCCTGCCCAAGTAGCTGACACACACACACAGACACACACGCACACACACACACACACACACACACACACACACACACACACACACACACACACACACTTTGAGATAAGTTTATACAACCACACAGACACTCCTGGGAAAGGCTGGCACAGGTTCTCCAGCTGTGCCCCTTTTACCCAGACTATACTGTAGTACCACTTGCCACCACTCACTAATATTTATCAGCTACTCAAAGGCCCTTGAAAGGGTGTCCAATTATTACTGTGCAATATTATTATCCAATTGGTAAGTGTGACTAAACAGTCAAGGCTTATTTAGAGTGACTTGGTTAGTAATCACTATAAATATGCAGTGTACTCTAGAGCTTAAATTATCTCTACACAAAACAGCCACAGTTGAAAGGTTTAAAAATATTTAATAATAAATACTAAAAGCACAAGACAATACTTCTTACTACACAGTGCTAGTCAAGAGTTCAGAGATCACAGAGAAATGCTTAAAATAATTCCGTAGTACAGTTCTGACATCACAGAAAAACACTTAGTCTATTACTAAGAGAAAACACAAATCTAAGATAACTTACATAAGAAAACAGGCAGAGTGCTGATGAGTTGGATGGTCCAGACAAAAATGCTTAATAATCTCTGGTTCTCTCTGTTTAAATTGAAATTGCAGTTCTGCTTCACATTACATCATTCTTCACACTTTCCTGGGGTTACCAGGCTACACATTACATCATTCTTCACACTTTCCTGGGTTCCCAGGCTATCAGAAACTGCATTTACATTCTTAACATCTCCTTTTGTTATCTTGCAGCTGGTCAGGAAGCAGATCAATAAAAATACATTTGCATGTTTAAATCTAGCAACTTAACTCTTGGTTAAAACAATAGAAATAATTTCTTCATCTAGACCCTTTGGCACCACTGTCTACATCAAAAGGTCACCACATGCTTTACTTTAGTCAGTAGATAGCACTGTTGTCACATTTATTTCCAGTTCCACATATAATACTATTTCTTTACATTTAAGACAACAAGCCTGTGTCTTACATTGATATTTACAAATGATAAAATTACCTATAAAATTCTCTCTGGCTAGGCTGGCAGCCTTCACATTTCTCTGCCCCCTCCTAGAGAACTCAAGCTAGTTTTTGAAGTGACCCTTGAGAAACGTTGCTTGAGAGGGTCAGGTCTATCTGAGTATACCTACCCAATTCCCTGTCTTGAGAGCCCATCTGCATTGGCATTGTTTACTTCCACTGTGGTGCTACACTGACATATCATATGCTTGCAACCCTAGGCTCCACCTTAGCAACTCGGCATTCTGCTGGCTGGCTCTGTTTAACCATGTTAGGGGGTTGTGATCTGTCATAACAGTGAATTTCCTTCCATACAGATAAGGCTGAAGTTTCTGCAGTGCCCACACTATGGCTAGACATTCCTTTTCTACAGCTGCATAGCATTCATCCCTGGGTTGGAGCCTATGACTGAGATAAACCACTGGGTGATCTTCTCCCTCTGAAGAAATCTGGCTAAGTACAGCCCCCACCCCATGGTTCAAAGCATCCACCTGCACAACAAATTATTTGCTGTACTCTGGACTGCCTAACACAGGGGATCCTCCCAAAGTTTATTTAAGCTTCTGGAATGCCTGCTCACATGCTGGGGTCCACACTACCTTATCTGGCCTGTTCTTCCTTGTCAGGTCTGTGAAGGGAGCAGCTATGGTACTATAACTGGGGACAAACTTTCTGTAGCATCCTGCTGTCCCTAATGCCCTCACCTGCTTTTTGGTAACAGGTGCAGGCCATGCCTGAATGACTTCCACTTTAGCAGGTTCTGGCCTTATCTTACCACTCCCCACTCTATGTCCTAGGTAGGAGACCTCTGCCATAACCACCTGACATTTGCTTGGCTTAATGATCAACCCTGCCCTCTGTAGTCTGCCCAGCACCTCCCGACATGCTGAAGGTGCTCTGGCCAGGAATGGCTGTAGATGGCAATATCATCTAGGTAAGCAAGGGCAAACCCTTCTGCTCCTGCTAGGATATGATCTACCAGCCTCTGGAAAGTCGCTGGTGCATTCTTCATCTCAAAGGGCATCTTTGTGAACTCATACAAGCCAAAAGGAGTCACAAAGGCTGACTTCTCCCTAGCACTGGGAGTCAAGGGCACCTGCCAGTAACCCTTGGTAAGATCAATGGTTGTAAGATACTTGGCCCCACCCAGCTGCTCTAGGGCCTCATCTGTGCTAGGAATGGGGTAAGCATCCAACTCTGTGTGACTATTTAACTTCCTGTAGTCCACACAGAACCTGGTGCTGCCATCCTTCTTTGGCACCAGCACCACTGGGGAGGCACAGGGGACTGTTGGACTCTTGAATCACTCCTAGTTCCAACAGCTCCTGTACCTCCTCCCTCAGAGTCTGTTTGACTCTCTCAGGCACTCTATAAGGGGCCTGCCTAATAGGCCTTTGGGGTCCTTTATCCACCTGGTGCTGCCCCAGGTGGGTGCACCTTGGTTTCCCAGTGAACATGTCCCCAAACTCCTGTATCACTGCTCAGATTTCTCGAACCTGGGTAGGAGATAGTTGATAGGACATTGCTACCCCTTCCACTGAGGTGTCAGCCAGAGCCTCACTGAGAAGATCAGTCTCCATATCTCCCTCTAAGTCCTCCTGCAATCCACTGTAAATGCTCAGCACAAGGGCCTCCCTATCATGGTAAGGTTTCATCATGTTAACATGGTACAATTTGTGCCCCTGCTTTCTGCCTAGCAGTTCCACCATGTAGTTAACATCACTTACCTTTCTTTCTACCTTGTAGGGTCCTGCCCAAGCTGCTTGCAGCTTGTTATGTCTGACAGGAATGAGAACCATTACCTGCTTCCCCACAGAATACTCTCTAGCTCAAGCATTCCTGTCATACCACATCTTTTTCTGTTGTTGGGCTTCTGCCAGGTTCTCCTGAGCCAAGCCCATGAGTTCCCTGAGCCTTGTCCTGAGGTTTAGGACATATTCCACAACAGACTTTTTGTGAGACTCGCAATCACCTTCCCACTCATCTTGAATTAAATCTAGAGGTCCCCTCACCCTATGCCCATACAGCAACTCAAAGGGTGAAAAAACTGTGGATTCCTGGGGAACCTCTCTGTAAGCAAACAACAGATGGGGCAAATATTTGTCCCACTTCCTCTTAAACTGATCTGCAAATGCCCATAGCATGGACTTGATTGTAGAGTTTAACCTCTCAACAAGACCATTAGTCTGGGGATGGTAGGGGGTGGCTTCATGTGCTTTACCCCACAAGACTTCCACAGACAAGCCAGTAGGTCTGACATGAAATTGGCACCTCTGTCAATCAGTATTTCTTTTGGAAAACCTACCCTGATGAAAATCTCTAGCATTGCATTTGCCACCTTCTCTGCCTCAATGGAGGACAAAGCCACTGCCTCAGGGTATCATGTAGCATAGGATATATTTTTTTCCTGTGGAACTTGGGGTACTCAGAGGACCCACAATATCCATAGCTACCCTCTGAAATGGCTTCTCAATCACAGGCAAAGGCATCCAAGGAGCTCTCACCTTGTCTCCTGCCTTGCCTACCTTTTGGCACTGCTCACAGGTCCTGCAGTACCCTGTTACATCTCTGGAAATTCCAGGCCAATAGAAGTTCTGCATAATACGCCTCTTTGTATGCTTTATGCCCATATGACCTGCAAAGGGAATATCATGGGCTATGGCTAGAAGTGCCAGGTGGTAGTCTCAAGGCACTACCAACTGTTGTACTCTCTCACCTTCTAGCCCTCGTTCAGGGGTACACTCTCTGTACAGTAACCCTTTGTCCCAGTATACAGATTCCCCGTTTCCTTGAGAGTCAGGTGCCTCCCTAGCTACCTGCCTCAGGCCTTGCAATGTAGGGTCTGAGAGTTGAGCCTGTCTCAACTCTCTCCTTTTAACCCTTCCCAGCTCCCCTTCCACAGGAAATCTGGAATCCTCTGACAGTGGTGCCTCACTGTCAGCCTGGGTACTACTACTCACCTCTACCTTTGCAGTCACACTGTCCAAGGGACCATCAGTACCCACAAGTAGCTGTGACCTACCTTCAGTCTCACTGCTACAGGGTAGCTCCCTCCCTAAAGTAACCACCTCACTAGTCCTGGCTGTAAGTATGCAGTCTGTCTGGGTCTCCCCCAGGCTACCAGACTTACCTGCTTGTCTCCAGGCCTGACTACGTGTAACTGCACAAGCACAGGGTACTGCACTATCAAAATCATTCCCTATCAGGACATCTGCAGGTATATCCCCAAACACACCTACTTGCTGGCTTCCTTTTCCACCCTCCCAGTCAAGGTGAACCCTAGCCAAAGGTATTTGGAATGGTATCTCTCCTAAAGCCCTGACTGGAGTAGACTCTCCAGGCAAGTAGTTCTCCTCTGTAACCATTGCAGACTTTGCAATGGTTATATCAGAGGCTGTGTCTCTCTTGGCAATGGCCTCTTTGCCATTCACTACAATATGATATAGCATCTGGTGGTAGTTTGGTACCCTTGTTGTCCCAAGACAACCTACTATTGGCATTTTGCCTTTCCCACTTACTGGCTCCCTCACCTTTTGTTCCCCACCTTGCCTCCATGGACACCTGTATGCCACATGGTCCCACTGGTTGCATTCAAAACTTTTAACCCTAGCTCCTGGACATGTACCTGGACTAGTGGCTTCCCCTGCTACTGGCAGATTCTGTTGAGGCAGTCTGTGCTGCCCACCATGGGTTCCTTTAGACCTGTGAGCAGTACTAGAGGTCCCCTTCCTGTGCATGGCTGCCCTGCTTGCCAGGTATAGGTCTCCCTTCTTCCCCAACTTAACTGATGTAGCACATTGTCTATCAGCTAACCAGATCCTCATGTCCTCAGGCAAAGTGCTAAGGGTGTGTTCTCTCACCAAAAGGTCTGCCAGCCCTTCAAAAGTGGTAACCTGACATCCACTCACCACCTATGGAAATAAGTGTTCAGTTCAGCAACATATTCACACACACTTTCATCTGCCTTGCATCTATGCTCACAAAACTTTTTCCTATACATTTCAGGTATTAGCTTAAACAATTCTAACAAATGATTTTTGACAACAGTATAATCAAAACATGCAATGTCAGATATTTCTGACAAAACAGTTACAGCTTTACCATGGAGTAAGGAGGTCAGGAACCGTACCCAGAGCCTTTGGTCAACACCAGAATGTTTGCATACCCTCTCAAACATATGACTGAAACTATCTAAATTATCCCCCTCTTTAAACTGCTGAAGAAGATTACTGACCTGTTGTGCTTCTGGGGTCCAGTGACTCCTTCCCCATTACCTCAATGACTCTTGCAAAGAGTCAGCATCTCCTTCTCATGCTGCCTCTGCCTCTCCTTTTCCTCAGCTTCTAGGCATAGCAGTTTCTCATTCTCCTCAGCCTGCAAACGTCACAGTCTCTCTTTGTCCTCACTCTCTAGATGCCTCAGTCTCTCAGTTGCTTCTATTTCCACATGCCTGGCCTCCAACTCAAGTCTTTTTAGCTCCAGATGGATTTTCAAGTCCTCTGCAGAAAGGTTGAGCTGTTCATTCTCCGAGAGTATTATATCTCCACTGCCAGTCTGATTGTCCTCCTGGTTGCTGTTTTCTGATGCAGCTGTAACCAAGGCTGCAATCAGGTCTGCCTTAGTCAGGTTTCCATGCATCAGTCCCCTAGCCTGGCACATCTCAGCCAGCTGGCTCCTTGTCAGCTTTCTATACTCCTCTGCTGACATGCTGCCTGCTCACCCTGACTAACTAAACTAATGAAAGAAATAAAACAATTGTGATCTGAACTCTGAGTATTCACTGCGTGGCTGTTTTAGAGTACAAACCACCTTCAAAGCTCACTGTACACAAGCTAAAGGAATTCAGTCTACCCACACCACCACAAGCCAATTAGTATTTACCACCAATTAATATGTGATGTGGAAATCCCACTGCTGCCAAACAATTAATATGTGACGCCCGTGCCCTGACCCAGCAATCAAGGAGCCTCAATCCTCACCACTAACACCAGTGAGGGGCTTCTCATATAGAAGGAAAGGATAACAAATACACACAGTAAAGTGCAATTTCCCTTAAGAGCACAGTCAGTCAGGAGTGGATCGCTCCTTTGCACTCCAGGTCCCCAATAAGACTCCCCAATGGCACAGCTATAGGGTCCAGATCTCAGCCTAGTGGGCAAGCTAAAACCTCCAGCACCCTCTCTGTCCAACCAGTGCTTCATGTCCCTGCCCAAGTAGCTGACACATACACACCCACACTTTAAGTTTATACAACCACACAGACACTCCTGGGAAAGGCGGGTACAGGTTCTCCAGCTGTGCCCCTTTTACCCAGACTATACAGTAGAACCACTTGCCACCACCCACTAATATTTATCAGCTACTCAAAGGCCCTTAAAAGGGTGTCCAATTATTACTGTGCAATATTATTATCCAATTGGTAAGTATGGCTATACAGTCAAGGCTTATTTGGAGTGACTTGGTCAGTAATCACTATAAATATGCAATGTACTCTAGAGCTTAAATTATCTCTACACAAAACAGCCACAGTTGAAAGGTTTAAAAATATTTAATAATAGATACTAAAACACAAGACAATACTTCTTACTACACAGTGCTAGATCAAGAGTTCAGAGATCACATAGAAATACTTAAAATAATTCAGTAGTACAGATCTGACATCACAGAATAACACTTAGTCTAATCTTTCTAGTTTCTAGCTATTACTAAGAGAAAACACAAATCTAAGACAACTTACATAAGAAAACAGGCAGAGTGCTGATGAGTTGGATGGTCTAGACAAAAATGCTTAATAATCTCTGGTTCTCTCTGTTTAAATTGAAATTGTAGTTCTGATTCACATTACATCATTCTTCACACTTTCCTGGGGTTCCCAGGCTAAACATTACATCATTCTTCACACTTCCCTGGGTTCCCAGGCTAACAGAAACTGCATTTACATTCTTAACATCTCCTTTCGTTATCTTGCAGCTGGTCAGGAAGCAGATCAATAAAAATATATTTTCATGTTTAAATCTAGCAATTTAATTCTTGGTTAAAACGATAGAAAGAATTTCTTCATCTAGACCCTACAGCGCCACTGTTGACATCAAAGGATAACCACATGCTTTACTTTGGTCAGTAGAGAGCACTGTTGTTCATAGGTTCATAGGTTCATAGGTTCATACTAGGCTATCTGCCCGAGGGCATTTACAAGCCTAGCCCATCGTTTTGTGGCTTACGCCACCCCTTTAGTATGGGGAACTATACCCATTATTTTGCTGTGCCTCTGTTGAGCAGTGACACTGAGGTAATCCCTGGGGTATATCTGTGATCTCCCATCCATTGGTCAAGATTTCTCTTGAACAAGGCCAGCGAGGTGCTCCGCCTCACATGTACCGGGATTTTGTTCCACAGCATAGGGAGTCTTTGGGTGATGAATCTATCCCTCCAGCACGACCTATTAATAGCCGTGTCAAGGTTTAAGTCTCCCGCCTTGTGGCTCTGATGGATCTAGATTTTTTGAGGTGAAGCATATTCATCAAATCTGGGTTTGACATGGCCTTGTATGTTAGGCAAAGGTCACCTCTGAGCAAGCGGTAAGCGACTGAATAGAGCTGGAGTTCTTTCAGTCGGGCAGCATAGGACAGATTTTTGAGACCCTTTATCCTTTTGGTGAGGAACTTTTGTGGCCTCTCCAGCTGCTGCAAGTGTCGGGTCAGATACATTCCGAATGGGGCATTGTACTCAATCATTGGTCTGATGAGTGATGAGTAAAGGGAGACTATGACCTCCCTTGATCTAGATGAGAATTACTTCATGATAAGGTGGGCAATGTAGAAGGTCTTCCTAACTACTTTAGCTACATGGGTGTCGAATGACAGACTACTATCAACCTGGGTCCCCAGGTCCCTGATAACTTCTTCTGTGCTCAGTGGATTGCCACCTATTTGGTAGCTAGGGGTAACCTTGTTTTTCCCGAAGGGTATGACTATGCATTTTTTGGCATTTAACTTTAGGCCGTGGCTCTGGCACCAGTTATCCGTTTCTGTGAGACCCTTCTGAAGGATATCTGTATCAGATGTGTTTTCTACTATGGCCCAGTTTGCAGTCATCTGCAAACTTTGTCAGCCATAACCCTCCTGTGTTTGCTTGTACTTCGGAAAAGTAGATGCCAAACAAGAGTGGGCCCAGGACTGAGCCCTGTGGGACACCACTTGTGACAGGCTTTGAGTCTGACATGGCGCCAGCAACTCTGACCCTGCAGGTTCTGTCACTCAGCCAGTTTGCAACCCATCTTGTGATGTATGGGTTGACATTTAAGCTGATGAGTTTTTCAATGATACCCGAGTGGGGTATTGTATCGAAGGCCTTAGCCAGATCGAGGTAGGCTGTATGGACTGCCTTTCCCTCATCAATGGCTTTGGTGACTGTTTCGAAAAAGTCAACCAAGTTTAAAAGGCATGATCTGCCTTTGACAAAGCCAAACTGGGTTGGATCCAAAGTCTGCAAATTCCCTATGTCTTTATTTATGAGGTCCATTATGATCCTCTCCATGGCTTTGCAGATAAGGCTTGTCAAGCTAATGGGCCGGTAATTTCCAGGGTCGGTGGAGGCACCGCCTTTGTGAAGTGGTACCACAGTTGCAGTGCGCCACTCCTGGAGTGCATCCAGAGGTAAGACTTTGATTAAACAGCTGTCCTAGCTGTGGGTTTAATTCCTCATTGAGTTCATGGAGCACACAGCCGGGGACACCATCAGGTCCCATGGATGCTGTGTTTTTTGCTTTGGAGAGAGCAGTTCTCACTTGGGCGCTGGAGATGTTTGGGGGGCTGCAATCGTTTGGTATAGATATCTCTCCTTTTGGCGAGGGGAGAAGTTTGCACTGAACCTGTCAGCCAGTATGTTGGCAATGTCTGTAGGATCAGTAATCTTCACATCATTTTGAACTAGCTCTGAGCATATCTGGGAGTTTGTCACATTTATTTTCAGTTCCACATGTAACACTATTTCTTTACATTTAAGACAACAAGCCTGTGTCTTACACTGATATTTACAAATGATAGAATTATCTATAAAATTCTCTCTGGCTAGGCTGGCAGCCTTCACAGTGATCATAACATACGTTCTCATTTGTTTTGTATTTCAAGTGATAACATGTATGTCATTCACAGCCCACCTTTCACTGAGGCTGAAAATGATCTCATAATTGAGGAGTTAAGGCAAGACTACCAAGTCCTGCTGTCCAGTGGAAGGGCAAATAGGCAAGAGCGACAAAAGTTGTGGGATGAACTGGTCCATAACATAACTCCTGTTGGTCACTAGAATCATACATAAGAGCGGGTGTGATACCATGCCACATACTTGATCCACTCAGCACACAGAAGAGTAGCAGATGTGTTGAGCGATTGACCGGTCACTGGTAGTGGGCCTGCAATGGAACAACCTCTGTCAGCCACTGAGGAATTCCTGGTGAACCATGCAACACAGGACAGCTCCCAGACTTCCATCACACCATATGTCGTGGATATGGGTGCCACCATTTCCACACAAGAAAAGTGTCCAGGTTGCTTATTTGGATCAGCATTGAAATGCTGTAGCACTTACCATGTCAGGGTGTACATAGTTTTACATGGTTGTCATGTGTTTTAATGGGTGGAGGGAAGAAGGCTAGCTGCAGTTTTAAGTTCATGCAGAGTTTGTGACAACCATACCTGTTAACATAGCAACTACTGTAAATAGGAGAGATTTGGATGTAGTACCAATGTTATACTGTAACATGTGGTGCTGTTTAGATTACCTCTCCCTCATATGTTTTTCAGGACCATCAGGAGTAGGATGACCCTGTGCTCCTGCTGCTGGTAAGCACAAAACATTTTTGTCAGAGATGTAGATTTACTTCAAGGTATTAGCTAAACTGTCATCCCAGGCCTGCTGGCTGGATTGATGTACTGTCTGCATGATTGACAAATGTACAGATATGTTCTGACTGAACACACCTTAGGGTCATACCTATGCCTTCTAGGTGTGATCACAGTGATTGATTTCACAGTATTGTCAGGACTTTTCAGACGGGCATACCAGTAAACTGTGCAGAGTTCTGCAAAACGTTAGCAGTGTACATAATTTATATTTTGCTCATGAAAGTCTAGTTTAAAGATCTGTTATTTTTAAATGCTTACAGATCTGTTTAAGAAAATAATGTCCTCATGTCCTACTACAGAAGATTGTGGGTTATACAAGACTGTTATTATGACAGCAGTGTATACAGCTTAACATATATTGCAACATAGTACTGCAGCACACAGTAGTGCCGGTATTAATGTGATGCTTTTCCCTTTATATCACAGGTGACCTGAAAGGTTGGTCTTTGTCTCCTTCACAATTTGATGTCAGTGTCTTTTCAGACTCTGATGATAATGGTGGCCACAGTGAGGCACAGCTGGGGGTTGCAGGGGCTGAATCTGTCACAGAGGTTGACTTCCCTCATCTGCCCTCATTATCATTGTACATAGTCAGTATGCCTACACATACCCAGTCCTCTGAGGCCACAGATATCGGACAGTTGGAGGGTGGGAGCATCAAACAGGGAAGTGTGTCTACTATGGCTGCGGTGATTGTCGACATTGGCCATAGCAAAACAGTTGGTGAGGTTCCACACAGGCGGATTGAAAGGGGTGCTCATAAGAGGCCTGCTGTCCCGCTGCCACCTGTTGCAGGTGTCTCATCTTGTGTTGCTTGGCATATGTTTAGGGCTGTCATGGAGGCACAGGCATGTTCTGAAAGAAATTCCAGATGAATGCTCAGGGTCATGGATGCAGCACAGTCTGACATCTGTGACTGCCTCCACTGCATTTCTGATACCCTGGATCTGTTGACTAATGCAGTGGAAAGACATTGGTCTGAGACAGATCGCACACTATCTGTCCTGGAATGCACACTTTGTGTGATGGAACGTCTGGTTGGAGTTGTGAGTCAGACTCATGGACATAGGTCAGCAACTACATCTGCTGAGAGTCCACGTGGCCATGCACAATCACAGCCCCATAGTGGCAGTACATCCAGTGCTCCAGAGGGGAGTGTGCTGTCCACACCAAGATGTGGCAGGCTATGGAATTGTGGTCTTGGGCATTCCCATGGTGGACACAGTCACCCTCAGGTAGTAGCCCAGCATCCAGCCTTGGGCATGGAGGTGCCAGTGCAACCCCTAGCCGAATCAGTTGTCATGTTTGGGGGCAGAGATGATGAACTGTCAGCTCTATCATGCATGGCTCAAAGCTGTCCAACATACAGACATGTAGGGCTAGCACTGAGCTCGGCTGTGTTCTCCCAGACACTCACATACCACTGTCACATTCAGGTCACCTACAGACACACATGCCATATTTATATAGTCTGTTTTCCCTGCTTCCCTTTCTAACTCACATGCACGCTTGCCAATCTATTGGGTCAGCCTAGGCCTCCTGCACCCATCTTGTGTGAGTGATGATACCTGTGCCACGTTCCTTTCACCCTTCTCATTGATGCATTGATATGAAGCTATGTGTTTGATGCCTAGGGTGACTATCTAAATTAATATGCATTTATTTCATCCATTGCTGCCTTTGACATTTTACTTGTACTGGTCAGTTACAGATATTGTACGCTGCCATTTGTAATGAGTAAACCACATTATTTTGTATACGTTACATTGGATGCTGTTGTAATGGCTGTGTAGTCACACAATAAAAGGTGTCTCATGTAACTGTTTATGTTTCATTTTCAAGATTATGTAGGACACACCAATGGGTGCACATCTACAATAAACTCATCAACATCAGAGGACAAGATGAAATGACAGCACAGAAGAAAAATGTCATCAGAAAGGTGAAACAGTATAGGTACATGGTTTCATAGGTTCATATGTGTATAATAGGCTAACAAAAATAACGGCTTCTTTTAGCCTAGCCATACATCCCTAAACTCTGACAAGGTCTGATACCATTGATAGGTGTAAACAGAGTTTTGGGAACTGAGACATGTACAATGTGGGGCATGTGAGATGAGCCACCTACGGTTCCCCTGTGTCCATTAGAGACATTTGTCCTAAAGCAGTTATCATTGTCATGTTTCCCATCCTGTCGTGTAACTTGCACATGATTTGCTGTAGGCCGTAACTCTGTTTCACATGGATACATATTGGGTGTAGTGTCTGGACTACATACCTGTCTCTCCAGCGTGTCCTATTTATACCACAGTCACAGGGTATGTGTGTGTAGGACAGGTAATTCTCATGCTACTCCATTTTTGGATATGCAGGAGGTACACAATGGGGTCTGACATCTCCCTGCATGCCAGGCATACACCACCCCCCTGAAGCATGTGGAAGACAGAATGCACAGTCATGGCCCTGACGAGGTCTGCATAGGACATGTTATGTACACTGCATATTGGTTTACTATGGAACCTCTGTGGATGTTACATTTGTCAAATATACCTGTTTAGTTACATACCAAAGGTGGCATTGCACTCAATGATAGGTGTCATGACTGCTGAATACAGTGGAGCAATGACTTTGTTGGATTTACATGTCATACCTTTGTTTATAGGTTGTGCAACACAGAATGAATCCACAAATATTACTGACCCATGACAGACAGAGGCTACATCACCATCTGTGTGTCCATAAGTCCCTGACTACTGGGTCAACTGTTGTAGATGTGTGGTCAATATAATAGTTACCAGGGGTGGATGACTTCCCAAGGGACAGTATTGTGCATTCCTTGACATTTAGTATTATTCCATGCCTCTGACAACAACTGAATGTCTGTGTCAGCCCATCCTGGATAACTGATGAGTCAGTGAGGGATTCAATGGAAGCTCCTAATTTGCAATCATCTGCCTCAGTCAGAAGCCAATGACAGTGGCCGTGACTGCAGAGAAGGAAATGCCTAGAAGAAGCAGTCCCAAGAATGATTTGTTAGGGAGTCCACTGCTCACTGGTCTCATTGTAGCAGTGGACTCCCCAATGCTATTGTCCTGGATAATGTCTGTCAGCCACTTGGCTATCCACTGGCTGACATACAAGTTTGTAAATGACCTCTACATTTCGTCAACAATGCCTGATGGCCTAATAGTGACAAATGCCTTGTCAGGCCATGGTAGGTGGAGTGAATCATTTTCGCCTCATCCATTGTTTTGTTTACCACTCAGTGAGGTCCACAGGTAGGACTGGCATGATCTCCCCTTGACAAAACCAAACTGGGTTTGGTCCAGTGTCCATAGGTGTACTACATATTTTAATGATCATTTCCATAATAATTATTTTCATGGCTTTAAATATCAGACTACTGAGACTGGTGGGCACAGTGCTTGTCACTGCATGCTGGTTGTCCTGTGTGCAACTTGGTATTGCAGTTAATTCCATCATGGTTTACAAGAATATTGTCACTCAATGTGTCTGAGTCTGTACTGAGCACAGACATACACTGGAAGGGAAAGTAATACGTACACCCTGTGAAAGTAAAGATGGAGTATTTACACAGTTATTCTGCAGTTAGACACTAATCAAGCAGTGCGTACTGAAAACAAACAATTACTTTGTGAAGAATGCTAAAAACAGGGGAGTGTCCTGAATTGCTGGTGCCTGGCTACTACTACTGCTGGTCTCACAGAAGCCACACTCTGCTGGGATACAAAGATTATATTCTTTTACTCTCACCAGACACCAAACATTACTACCAAGCTCTAGATGAGAAACATGCCACAGCCTATTTGTTGATCCACACAGTTGTCCCATATAATGCAAGGATCTGTAGGCCTAACATATCCTTTTCCAGGTAGATGCCCTGATTAGGGATTGGAGCAGTCATTTGACTTTTGCATGTTGTGTGCCTTGTGTCCGAGCCTTGTAGGACTTGACTAGGGTATTGACCTCATGATGATTAGGAACATAGCTGCTGCATCGCACTACAATGTTTAGTGTCAGATGACATAGATGTCCAAGGTTGCTCTAGCAAGCTCCACGGCGACGATGATCCATGTTAGTTGAGAATTTCACAGCAAGCCATGTAGCCTGCCCTTCAGCAGTGTAATGGTGGACATCAGCGTCACATGGATATGAGGCCTACTGCAGAGGAGTGGCCACCTTTGGCCAATGTGTTTCTCTCTTCTACATGTCCTAGGTATGTCGTGCTGAACATTTATGTTACGGAAACACAATTCTGTGTTCCCACATCATTTCACACATCTGATTGCTGTATGATTGCTTGACAGCCATTTTAGACTTGCAAAGCCAAAGTGATCGTTGCAAAGTTTAACAAGTTTTCTGTGCATGCATAGACATCCATATCTTCACTGTAAAGAGTGCCTACAGACGGTGTGTTTGAGGCTATCAAGAACAAGGGTGTAGCTGTATGACCCTAACTTTGATGAAGTTGTACATTGTCACATTTGTAGGTATGGTACTGCTACCCTACCTAATAACAGTATCATGGTTAATGCAAGTGCCACATGCCTGGTAAAGCATCATACTCAATCTACCATGTTATGACACACTGTCAGGTACTGTAGTACCTAAGGATGGCAACATAAAGGTGATAACATGTTAAATATAAGCATCTGTCATGCCACTGCCTAACCATGACCTGTTGTGACATATAAAGAAGCAGGAATCTATTACTAATGGCATTATCACTGACTGCTGTTGAGATGTGGAAAGCGTTTCCAACCCTCTACTCCTACTCCGCATAAACACAATGTGTGAGAGATGTAACTATATTAAAAGCCTTGCATTCATGCTCTCCCACAGACCAGTCAATACATATGAAATTGAGTTGCCAGCAATGCACACCTTACCTCCTTCTCCACCAAAACCCATATCATACATACCTACATGTGCACAGGTCCTTACCAGACACATAAGTAAACATCAGACACCTCAGAAATACAAACACAAGCTCCCTACACATAATCATATCTCTGCAGACCTCAGTACATATAAGCTCATGCACCAATGTCTCACCGGTCAAACACCTAAGGCAAACACAAAATCCAATATATTACTCATAGGTAATTACATCATGAGACACATTGATGTGCCTCTCAGCCTGCTACATACAGCAAAGGTAATGGTCAGCTTTCTGTGAGGTGCCAGTATCTGCTATATCACACATGCACTCAAGTCTGTCAACATCAGGTACTGTTAAGACTACTTCATAGCTCCTGCTGGTGTGTACAACTTAAGACATACCTCTCTGGACTCTATGCAGGGACATGACTGAGCTTACAGACTATGTGTCTCAGGCAGGTATGCCCTTGGCTTTGAGCTGCATTTTACCATCACCTAGAATGATGGCTCAATACAAATGGAAAATGATTGATGTCAGTAGTTGCTGTAGTGTGTGGTGTCATTGTAGGGGATCCACTGTCAGCCTGGGATGACCTGCTCAACAGACCTCAGTGCTTTGCCAGAGGTCTTCATCTGTCACCCCTGGGATTTTGGATACTGGCCAAGGCTGTCACCACCCCCATAGTGCGCCTTTTAGGTGATGTCTCAAGGGAAAAGTTTCCAGTGTGAAAATGCCATCTACAAGCAACATCACAGTTATGCTCCTAAACACTTGGTATGTCACCACTAAACTCCACTCACTGGAAGATATCCCAACCTTGGAAGATGCAGATATCTGTGCAGTCACAGACACCTGGGTCAAGGCTGTGGAGAGCACCATAGCCATAACAGGCTACACCTCCTTCCACACATTCAGACCTCAAATTTAAAGTATGCAAAGTAAAGCAGGTGGTATATACATATTCATTAAGCACAGATACACATCTAGATTTGTTAGACAGTATGATTCCCTGGAGAAACTGGAAGTGCTGTTGACTGATTGTAGGGCAGCTAATCAAGCCATTTCCATCTACAGAAGCAGTTCCATGAATCAGGACACCCATTGTGCTTATATGGATATACTGAGTCTATCAAGCTACATCAAAACAATATGGTTTTGCTTGACTTAAACCACCCACCAAATGGTAGATTACTCATGCTCAAACTCACTTGCCAAGAGGTTAATCGCATTCCTAAACTGCAATGCCCTGGACCAGTGGGTTTACATCCACGCAAAGGGAGCCAACATACTGTATTAGGTGCTTACCAATATGGGTGACCACCGTGAGGTCCTTTCTGGTGAGATCTGACCACAAATTGGTCTCATTCAATGTATGTATCACACCTGACACCCCTCCACCTTGTGGCAGATAAAGTAATAAAGTTAAACAAAGCAGATTATAAACTCCTATGTGATGGTATGAATAGCATGACTGCGCCACCCTCCTCAGATGGAACAGGCAACTATGCCAAGCTCTACACCTATGTTTTATACAAGCACCTGTACAATTGCATTGACTCACCTGTTCCTGACAGGAGCAAAATGAGCTCCTCATGGCACAGCAATCTTGCCTGATGGACAACTGCTATGAGCAGACTTTACAATAAGGGGTGGATATTGGTATCTCACATTAGGAGTGGGGAAGCCCCCCTAAAATGGAAGCACTCCCTCTTCAGCTTAAACAAGCAAAGAACTGTTGTTGTGAAGTCCTGCCAAACAAAGTATGGGACAAAATTAGCCTCCTTCACAAAGGACAACCAGAAGACATTGTGTAGTTACATGTGTAATGTAAAAGGAAAGGCTCACATTGTTGCTAAATTCATATTTAATGATATCACATATAATGAGGCTGTAGACATACCTAACATGCTGGCTGACAGGTTCTGTGACAACTGCATTCCCCTGTCCCCACCACATGTACACCATGACATCCCTACAACCTGCCCCATACCTTGTATCTGTAGAAAGCAGGTAGTACATGACCTCTCTAAGGTGACAAACACAGCATCCATGGCACCTGCTAACATCTCAGGCTGCATCCTACATACTATCCAACATGGATTACTAACACCATTGGAAACTGTTTGCAATCATAGTGTAACCACTGGCTACATTACAGCTCACTGGAAAATGACCACTGTTATCCCCTTGCACAGAGGTGGTGCATCCACTGACCACAAGAACTAGAGATTTATTAGCCTGACTAGCCATATCTGTAAGGCCATGGGACAAATAATCATGGACCTTATCAACAAAAATATAGGTAATCTCAAAATACTTGACCTTACACTGTTTGGATCTGTGAAAGGGAAATCATGTCTGTTAAACCTGGTGGACATCTATGAGGCAGTCACCAATGACCTGGATGAGGAGATATCTGTGCATACAGCCACCTGTACATAACCAAGCCATTTGAAACTATCCCCCACTCAGGCATCATTTACAAATCCACCCAGTTAGCCATCAACAGTGATATCATTAGAGGGGTCACTAACTGGTTTACAGATACCACTCATGTAGTTAGAATATGTGTATCCACCTCCAATAGCAGAGCTGTAACCAGTGATGTTCCATAGGGTTCAGTCCTGTGCCCTCTAATGTGTGGAATCCATTTATCCAACATACAAGCACAAAGTGAATGTCTGTGGCTGACAAGATTTGCTGACTCCTGCAAACTGGGAGCGGTCATAGTCTCTCCAAATTATGTCAACACCCTACAAGACGGTCATACATGACCAAATGATTGCTACCACAATCATGGCCTTAAACTTCATGCAAATATATGTTGTATCATTGTTTTCAGTACCAGCAATATTCATGCTAAGTAAAACATCAATAGCAATACCGTATGTACACACTCAAGGGTGAGACACCTGGGCACACAGGTTTGCATCTACCTTATCTTACATCACCATGTCGCCACAGTGGTAAGAAAAGCATTATATCTTACTCATGTTATAACTGAGAGCATTGTAACCTGAATATAAAGGAGTTGTAACCTCCATGTACTCTTCCCTCATCAGGCCAATATTTCAGTGCAATGGCCATTTTGTTTTATACGTTTCCAAGCACAACTGGCAACTACAGACACCACAAAGGCTCCTTACAAGGGAAAAACAAGTTTTCAGCATCTGTCATACGGAGATTGTCTAAAATCACTGTCACTTTAGTCTGCATCATACAGACTACTCAGAGGTGCTCTCTGCCTTGCATATGAGGCATTCTGTGACCATGCTTTATTGGAAATGCTGCACATCTGTAGGCCAAATGGTACACAGATTACTTGCTGTAAGGACCTTAACCTGGTATGTGACATCAATACAACATGCTGGAAGGAGAGATATGTCTACCAGAGTTTAACAAACCTTTGCAACAGACTCCCACTTAATGTCAAACAGAGTACCATATTAGCCATCTTCAGATGCAATCTGTACGATTGGATGGGTGA
>NC_056746.1:212544126-212596626 GCF_019279795.1 Protopterus annectens | reverse complement strand
TCGCTGAAGTGTAGGGTCTTACTGCTCTATTTCGAAGAAGTGTATTTTCGATGTAAAGCAGTAGACCCATATATAGATATATATATATATATATATATATATATATATATTTATAATATATATATATATATATATATATATATATATATACTGTATATATGTATGTATGGGATCAGTCAATATGTTCAAAGTTTCACTACTTCGAACCCCACTTCACCGAGTCCACTTGTTCGAAGTAGTGAAACTTCGAACATTGACTTCGGCAGTCACACTGCAGCTCGGAATGGGAATATTCCCTTTTCCCCACTGTAGTGCGACCTCGGAGTTGGTATATTTAAGTAGGGGGGGCACATATGTGTGTGTGTGTGTGTGTGTGTGTGTGTGTGTGTGTGTGTGTGTGTGTTTGTGTATGTGTGTCTGTGTATCTATAAACATATATATATTATTAAACTCATTGTGCGAGGAGCAACGGATTTGTGCTCAGTTTAACTAAGTGTATGAGCATACCCAGTGGGAGTTTTGGCTTGTTATAAACTGACTCTAGCCCACACCCAGCTGTACTCCAGTCTAGAATTTTGTGTATTACACAATATGACATCTGTCCCAGTTTCTGCACTGCTGCACTTCACTCACGTGGCTAAGATTTTCTAAAGTTGTCATATGCAATTAATATGTGACAGAGGTTAAAACAGTACAGCACACATAGACTGACAGTCTGTAGAACACAAATTATTTATACCTCACATCCAAGAAAAGTGGATAATTGTAGATTAGAGTCATGAATGCCATCATAAATGATGATTGCTTTAGTCCTTTAAGCTACAGAAGCTGCTTGACAGACAGGGGGGCATTTATCACACAGTCTCCTGCATAAATATGTACAGTGGCGATTCCTCCATTACCTAAAACATACAATGTATGATTGGTTCCTATATTACTGTCCTGAGACTGATTGAAATGCTCATATACCATTAATGAGTTACTGTTACAGTAGTTACAAGGGAACACTGCCGTGTTGAGGGTGGTGGGAATAACACCACATGCTCTGCTGGGATACACGATAGTCTGACTATCTCACTGTATAACCTCTCCCTTCAGTGATGTTCCAGTACTCTGTTGCAGTAGGACTGCATGAATATTCCATGTATGAGGCCTACTGAATAAAAATGGAAACATGTTAGTGGAGTGGGTATCTGTAGTCCCATGTGGATGTCATTTCTGTCCAACTAGCCCACTATAGTTATTTGCATAATGAATCCAGTCCATACATACAATGACATATAACAATTCACTAGACTACTGTGTAGGTTATGTACTTACCCTGCAAATGCAGCATTTGACACAACTGCAGTTCAGGGCTGACTCTGTCTGATACAAGCAGTACACAGTCAATCCATGGATAGGTACAGGATGTGTGAGTTGCCTGGCATCAATTTTAATATCTGTATGTGAGTAGGAGTAAGCTGTTAGCCCCTAGGTCCCTAGGGTGTCAGTGAATGTGCTATGCATTGTCTCTTAGCCAAGGCCAGGGCATACTGAGCATGCCTATGTCTACCTACAGGGACATCAGCAGGGATTTCTCATCTGAGTCCTCCTGTGATTGTGGCTGTGGTAACCTAGGTACTGGTGGGTGGCTCTGTATTCCTTCACTTAGCTGATACTGCTGCAGCTGTCTCCACAGGATCAGATTGTGTAGCATAGCACATGCTGTCAATATCTGTGCACATGTGGCTGGAGTATAATGTAGGGTTCCACCAGATATACTGAGGCACCAGAAGCATGACTTCAGAAGCCCAAACACATGCTTTATGATTTTCCTAGTTTGTGTGTGTGCCTCATTATGGCATTTTTCTGTGGGTGTGTGTGCATTTCTGATGGGTGTCATTATCCACTGTTCCAGGGCATAGCCAGCATCCCCCAGTAAATGGCCCTGTGGGATGTCCCCCTAGCAAACATCTGGTATAGCTGTGATGTGTCCCAGATACGGGAGTCGTGATAACTGCCAGGGTTGCCAGCACACACATTCAGGATAATCCCCTAGACATTGCACATGACCTGACAGTTGATGGAGAGGTACCCCTTGCAGTTAATGTAGATTGTACCCTGCTCACCAGGTGGTGCCTTGATGTGTATATGTGTGCAATCTATGGCACCCAGTACTTCAGAGTAGTGTGCTGCATGCTAGAAATGTTGACTATTGCTGCCCCTCACCTCAGGGGTAAGGAGAAAAGATATTTTCTCACTGGCAGTTGGAAGCATAGCATCCAGGAATTGGTGGAGTATCCAGGATGCAGATGCCTGTGATACCCCATCATGTCCTCAGATGGTCTTTGAAATGTACCTGTAACTAGTATCCTAAGGGCTACACATAACTTTGATTCCACTGGGATGGGTTTCCCTCTGTTAGTTCTGGCTCAGAGTTGAGGGTGGCAGAGCTCAGTGAGTTCTTGTAATATGTCTCTGTCACCCATGTAGTGCTCTCCAATCTCCAGCTCATGTAGCTCCTGGAAGGTTACCCTGGGCCTGAACACTCTCTTCCTTCTTGGCCTAGGCGTCATAGCCGGCCTTAGGCAAAGGCCAACTAGGCGGCCGCCTAGGGCACCGCTGTAATAGGGGCACTTTTCCAGTATTTATTTGGTGTAGGTAGACTAGAATGGGGGCACCGGGTGGTGTGGGGGGGTGCCATGGAGCCCTTTTGCCTAGGGCACCAGTTGACCTAAGGCCGCTCCTGCTAGGCGTAGGCCTATTGTCAGCAGCACCAGCAGCATTGACTTCAGCATCTAGCACATACAGATGTAGCAGACCTGCAGCAACCCCTAGCATTATCCCAGTTAAAATTTCCAAGTCTCTACTCCAGTAGTCCAGATGCCTTTCTGTGCTGGATCACTCCACCTGGGTCATTTGCATAAGATTCAAATGCTTATGAGGTAATTTGCACTCCAAAGAACATCCCGTTTGCACGTGCTTCCGCGCTGCTAAGTCTAAAATTGTTTGCACTCATGTATGCATCCCACAGTGATGCGTACATCAAAAAAAAAACATTGTGTAGGCTTTACTGAATTCCCCCATTATTTTAATATACAGATGCCTAAATAATGGCATCCATGCAGCAACCTTGGTATATCATTTACATTGTGTAAAACAGCTTACCTGATCTCTCTTTTTTTTCCATGTCAGAGAGGGGAGACTTTGAAATGTGTTACCTTTTCACTTGGGAATTTAAAGTACACTTTTCTCATCCAAGAAAGAGATAAACTGCTTATATAAGAATACAGTTTTGACACAGGTTTGATTTCTTAAATAGCCTTATTAAGGCTTTGAATTTGAGCCTATATATAGTCTTGAAAATTAAACAAAAATGTTCCAAAATGTCTAAGCTCTCATTCTGCATAACTCCAACAGGACTAGTCCAACAGTAAATGAACAATGATATCACAGTCTTAATTTTGAACAAATTATATTTTTTTCATCCACACACAATGCCTCAATCACAAAAACATCTAAGTCTACAATAAACTACAAAATCTCTTAGAGATATCTAAGAGGAGATCTTATTCAGGTATACAGGGCATTTAGAGACAACTACCTCTGGGAATGTGTGGGGTTATCAAACAGTAGTAGAGAATCATCAGACAACCCATGTAGAAGATTATGAATGTAGAAGAACCTATGTAGGGTCCGAATGGAGAGATGATAAGTCAGCAAGCAAAGAAGAGTAGTATTGCTGAAATTGAATTCATCCTTAAGTCATGGTGAGTACCTTCATGATGTGGACCCTGTTTTTCAAAAAATCTCACCAAGTCACTATTGATATATAGATCGCATTTTATATAGCATATACTATGGACAGAAGTAGGTCAAACAATAAAAAAGATAGCTGGGTGCACAAGACCCAGGATAAAAAAGTGCCCAATCCTGGTTGGCGCACTGGTGCCAGGACTGGAAAAAAATGACTGTGTAGAATCCTCAAAGTACAGAAGCAAGTCCTACAATGGGGCCAAGCCAGGCTCAGGGGAAGGATGCCCCCCCCCCATTATAGAAGGAAATAGCAGTCCACAAAAAACACAAAAAATGATAGGCCAAAGAAGAGCCATAAACACAATAGAGTGGACTATTGAGGATAAGAAAGAAATTATGTATTGTTACTATTATTCAAAAAGCCAAGAATTTACAGACACAAGATAAACAAAACGATTAAGAGAGAAATTAGAGGAAAGAAAAATCCTCCCATAGGAGAAACTGTAGGAAGTTTGAAATAAAAAAGTTGTGTTCATTAATACAACAGATTTGGAAAAAACATTATATAGACCAAGAAACTTTAATCTGTTTGGAAGAAGAAGCATCTGAGGAAGTGCAAAAATATAAACAACAAAACCTAGAGATTTTTGAAATGTATGGAATGCCTGTGAAGTGAAGGATTTGGTGTAGAAGGTTTAACACAGGTTACATCACAGCATGATGGAACAAGTCCCCAAAGTAAATAGAAACAGGAAAACCAGGAGACATCTGAAGAAGATATACGGACATGGGAAAGAAAGACAGATTTAATATGTTATAATATTTATAGAAAGGAGAAAGCAAAACTAAACAATACAAAAAGGGCAGCACCAAAGATATTTGAAGAGAAATGCAGGTAAAGGAATCCAGACATGGAAAACTTTACAATTCAAAAAATAAGAAGACAAAGAGGAAAGGTAGAACAGAAGATCAGTAATGGAGAAGTTAAAGAAATAGAAACTGAGGTGATGGAGTACCTGCGAAGTGAAGGATTCAGTGTAGAAAATCTAACTCAGAAAACTACAAAGCAGGATAGAGCAATGGGCATCCAAATTAATGAGAAACCAATGGAACAGGAAGCAACAGGTCAGTAGCCATATGAAGATATTTTGGAGCCTTTCAAAGGAAACCAGCATAAACGTTGACTTGAAGCTGGACAGCAAGGGAGGGAACAGGAAACTGTGGCAACTCTGACACAGTCAATATTGAGGAGTGATAGGCCAGTGAGTTCTGATATGACAGAGCAAAAGATGACACAGCATAAAATTGAAGAGAATGTGCCACAGGAAGATGCTATACAACTTTCTACATAATGACTGCAGGAAATGGAAAACAAAAAAATCTGCCCTCAGTTTAGAAGAAAATGAGCTAAGTGAAGAGTTGTTTGATTTAATAGAGATAGACAGACATATTAAGGTCAATGAAAGGAATAGACTGCAGAAGGTCAATAAAGCCCTAAAAGTTAGAAGTTTGATAAAACAAATTAACACAGTAATTAAGACTGTCGATAGAGATCCATGCGATATACCAGAAGTAAACAGGATATATTACTGTGGAGCTAAATTAATAGCAGATAAAATTCTACCACAAGAACACTGGGTAGTGAGGGAAAGGAAGGAGAGAAATCGAATACCATCATGGAAGTATCGAACAGAGAAAAACTATAAAGCAATTAAGACAAGAAGTGTCACTGTTACAAGAGTACAGAAGAGGGAATAGACCAACAAAAATACTCAGAAAGATAGATGTGATAAAAGTGCAGTATTAAAACAGATCAGGATTTATCATGCGTGATCACAAATAATAAGCTAAAAATATCAGCACAGGCAGAAAAAACTTAGAAGATACACAGATAAATATAAAGGAAAAGTACAAAATAAGCAATTTATTGATGACCCAAAAGTTTTATAGAAAATTTGGAAACAAGGCAAAAGGAATTGAAAGACCACCAAAAAAGAAAAAATAGATACATTTTGGATAAGTATTTATGAATATCCTGTGGAACATAACAAAAATGTTAAATGGTTAGAAGAAGTAAAAGAAAGAAGAAGAAAAAGAAGTTTAAAGGTGCAGGATATGAAATGGGATGAAGTACCAGCCAGAGAGATTGAAACAAAGTTATGAAAACCTTCTAACTGGAAAACCCTAGGCCCATATGCAGTACTTAACTTCTGGTTAAAAGTATTAACATCTTTGCACGAAGTTTTAGCCATGAGTAAGAACTATTGATATGCACACCTTAAACAGAAACCAGTGTGGTTAACAACAGGAAAACAATGCTCCTACTTAAGAGTGAACCTGCAAGCTACCCTAAAAGTTATAGACCAATAACTTGCCTTTGTATAAACTATACACAGGAATTGATGCCAACAGAGGTTATAGTCATTTAGAAGAAAACTCTTTTATGACAATAGAACAAAAGGGGAATAAAAGAAAGTCATATGGAACAAAAGATTATTTGTTGTTAAATAAAATCATAGTGGAGAGCTGTAAAAAGGATTAGAGTCTAAGTATGGCATGGATTGACTACAAAAAAGCATTTGACAGTATCCCACATTCATGGATAAAAGAATGCTTATAAGTGTATAAGATAACACCCTACACTGATCAATTACATTACAGTGACAATGAAACAGTGGCAAACCACTTTGCAATTGAGCCATGATAAAGGGCAAATTATTATTCCAGGGATAAAAATTCAAAGGAGGATAGTCCAGGGTGACTCTCTGTCCCTGCTGCTAGTCTGTCTTACCCTTAACCCATTAAGCTGTCTACTTAGCAGATTAGGCCACAGTTATGATTTGGCTCCTAGAAAACAACAAAGTGCAAAGACTTCTCATCTTCCCTTTGTCACTGATTTAAAATTGTAAAGCTCATTAGATGAGGAATTGAAAGCACAATTGCAAGTAGTCAAAACTTTTTCAGATGATTTAAGAATGTAATTTGGTCTTGATAAATGTGCAAAAGCAACTTTTAAAGCAGGAAAGCTGCAGCACCAAGAAAACATCAGTTTGGGACAAGAATGTCATATAAAATAACTTGCAAAAGAGGAAGTATATAAATATTTGGGAACTGATGAAGGATCAACAATAAAACATGAACAAATGTGAATAAAACTTAGTAAGGAACCTTTTAGCAGACTTAAATTAAATTTTTAAAACAGCACTGACATCTAGGAACAAAATTCAAGCTATAAACCAATTTGCTCTTGTTGTCCTAGCTTACAGTTTTGGAGTGATTGACTGGCCCCAAAAGGTGTTGTATAGATTAGATAGGAAAACAAAAAGGATGCTTCATGCTCATCAAATGATTTATAAAAATCATTGCATACCAAGATTATATATTCCCCGTTCCAAAGGAGGTATGGGCCTCCTTGAAATTGATTACATGTATAGATCTGCATCATGGGACTGCAGACATATCTGCTGACCTCATAAGACCCAAACATAGTGAACGTTTTGAAACATGTGAAGAATAAAGCAAAAATGACTTCCCTGTTTAGTCTAGCAGAAGCATATCAGTGTCAAGCAAGAATGGAAATCAAACCAGAATAAGATAAAAATCAGAGAGCAACCAAATATGCCAAAAAAACAAAAGAAAGAATATAAGGTGAAGGATCAGATGAGAAGGCAAGAAAAGTAGAAAATGCATAGATATAGTTGCAAGTATAGAAAACTCCTGGAAGAACCTCATGTTGATCAGGATCAAATGAAGGCATGGTTAAGGAAAGGCGAATTCAAACCAAAAGAAGAAAGATTAATATTGGTGGCCCAAGATATTGGGTTATGTACATGTTGGTTTACAAAGTCCATTGAACATGTGGGAGAAACAGATAAATGCAGGTTTTGTAAAACAGAATTGGAAACAGTCACATACCTTGTTGCTGGTTGTGACATACTAATGGCAAAAAGACCGTATACTGAAAGGCATAATAATATGGCAAGACTGTTGCACTGGGGATTGTGCAAACATTACAGTACTGAAGTGGCTGAAAAACACTAGAAACATGAGCCACAAAGCATCATAGAAAATGATGAAGTCTACATTGCTTGGGATCAGCCATTATCAGCAGTCCAAAAGACAGATGCAAGAAAACCAAATATAGTGGTCCATGAAAAGAAGACAAAAGTAACATTGATCACTGAATTCGTCACACCCAGTGACTACAGTGTCTTGCATACAGAGAGACACAAAGTTATAAAATATCAATATTTGCAGGCAGAAACAAAAGCAATGTGGAAGAAAGATACTCAGATAGTTCCAATAGTAGTAGGAGCAACTGGTCTTATAAAAAAGAATCTACAATCATATTTAGATATGGTAATAATACATGCAACTCCATATGAATTACAGGAGTCATTATTGGGCACATTGTAGGTGCTGCGAAGAGCACTTCTGGCTGCCATCAAAGACTGAAACAATACAAATTTCATGAACTTTAATCGTACTTTGACTTAGAAATGGAGTCCATTCCCATCACAGTATTACAGACTTGGAGAAATTAAAAGATTCTACAGGAATGAGAAGTGTACTAACTGGTTCTCTGACAGAGCAGCTGATGCGTCGAACAGACTACCAAATTACATTAAAGTAAGTACTAGTTTAGGTATTTTTCAGAAATGCCAGGACACATTATGGGAACAAGTGCTTTGGTTTATTGGCAAGCTAGAAGGCTATTAATGCCCATGCTTGAAATATTTATATGTATGTATGTAAATTTTCATTAAAGAAAAACTATTTTCCTTAATGTGCTGATTCTCAGATGAGAATATATTTTACCTCTATAAGTCATTTATGCCCAAAATATGGAGAAAACAGAAAAAAATAAGGTTTAAACGGATTCACTTCAGAAGGCTGAAAACCCACAATCTTGAATCAGACTGACATCCAAAATCCTGAAAATTCAAAATCCTGAACCCCAAAAGACTGAAAACACACAGGATACAAACACTAACTATAGACAAGACAAAGCATATTACTTTCCACCAAGTATAAGCAGGGGGGCAAACCTCCCTGCACCCCCCACACCCCCTGCTACTTAAATATATCAACTCCAAGATCGCACTTCACAGAACAAAATGGCGAACATACCACTACATGTTTCTGACTGCCTGTTGTAACCAGGGTTGCCAGACGTCCCTATTTGGGTGGGACTGTCCCGAGATCAGCAGCCTGATCCCAAGTCCCACCCTGCCGGTTTAAATCTCGGCCAGCCTCCGCTTTGTTTTTTTTTTTTTTGTTTTTTTTTGATTGGCCCATAGACCTGGCATACAGGCCAATCAAAAATCGCTAAACACGGAGCTTCTTGTGTTCCGCATTAAACAGAAGTAGCAAGTAGTGTTTAACGATTTTTGATTGGCCCATATGCCGGTATACGGGCTAATCAAAAATCGCTAAACATGGAGCTACTTCTGTTGAATGCGGAACTGCAATGTTCCGCATTAAACAAGAGAAGCTCTGTGTTTAGCGATTTTTGATTGGCCCATATGCCGGTATACGGGCCAATCAAAAATCGCAAACATGAAACACGGAGCTACTTGTGTTGAATGCGGACCTGAAATGCATTAAACACTAGAAGCTCCGTGTTTAGTGCAGTGCTACACATTAAAGACCTTTTTTTTTTTTTTTTTTTTGCTCTTTGCTCTTCACTTGCCGTGAAAGAGTTTTTTTTTTTTTTTGGTCATCCCTACCTGGCTGGTTGGAAATCTGGCAACCCTGGTTGTAACCTTAGTAATGTTCCCTTCTTACTTGCTGTACTACAACTTAACTCAAGTTAGTGTAGTGAAGTGCAATCTCGGAGTTGATATATTTAAGTAGAGGGGGTGTGGGGGTGCAGCCCCCACATGGGGGATGCAGGGGGGCTTGCTTCCCTGCTCATACTTGGTGGAAAGTAGTATGCTTTGTCTTGTCTTTGTTTCTCTGTGTCCTTGTACTGGAATATAGTCAGTGTTTGTATCCTGTGTGTTTTCAGTCTTTTGGGATTCAGGATTTTGAATTTTCAAGATTTTGAGTTTTCAAGATTTTGGGTGTCAGTCTTATGGGATTCGAGATTGTGGGTTTTCAGTATTCTGAAGTGAATCCGGTTTAAACACCTATCTCCACATCATGAACATCATTGTATCTATTACTGTAACTGCAACAAACTGTTCACCTCTTACCCCAGAATCAACTTTCTTTTTTGCTTCTTTACTCACAAGATATATATAAATCATACTGCCATCCACTAGAACTTTTCTATTTATTCTGCTGATTGCTTACATCATAGTCAGTAGGTCCTACAGTTTGTTTGATTCCCTTCTATCATTTCAATGTTGTTGTGTCTTTCGGCTTATCCCGGTTAGGGGTCGCCACAGCGGAACTCCGGTCCGCTAATGTTTGGTAGTGGATTTTTACATGCCGAGTTACCAGCCCTGACGCACAACCTTCAACGAAGGCACGCCCATTCACGCATGCCTCCACACAGAAGACGCTCTAGCTGAGAATCAAACGCAACAACGTCTTCCTGTGAGGCGACAGCGCTACCGCAGCACCACTACCGAGGGTTCTATTTTTTTCTAAAATAGCTATTATCACATGGAACTCACTACCTGTACAATTAAGGAATACTGACAGTTATGGAAGCAATTCGAACATTTCTTGATTGCTCGGTATGACTGCACCCACTTTATTAATACAAGTTGCATTTAACATTTCTCCCATTCTATTTTAGCAGATATCTAGAATTGCTTTATTAATGAAACTTCAACCAGCTGATTACGTCATACAGTAATGATTACTTCTTTGTATTGTCAATGTTTACATATTTCTGCTGTATATTTCTTTTTATTAATTAGTCATTACTTAGCCTTTATTTGTTTTGATCTGTATTGCTGTATTGAACATTTTTGTGCATGTTACTGATACTTTTTGGCCTGAATCATGACCATCTCGTCCCATGAGTTAACAAAAATAAATAAAATAAAAATAAAGTTTATAGATTATAAAATTCAAAGTAAGGGTAATTGGAAAATAATTTTTAGAGATGGATGCATTTCAAGGATACCAGCTAATATTTAAGATTTTCTGAAGAGTTTATTTAATATAGCCAACATTCATTTAGCCCACATGCCAGCCACAGATAGGAACTAATCAAATGATATTGTTCCTTTAACCCCCTCCACCTTGTGCACAGGGGCCCTGTCATCATGCAACCATTCGTTATTACAATTAACAATCATGTGACTTCACAGAAACTCATAGGCCAACTCTGTGGGGCTGGGAATTATTTATTTATTTATTTATTTATTTATTTTATTTTACATTTGTTGATCGGGCTAGTCTAACTGGATATATGTCCATTTTCAGTAGAGGCCCGAGGAGAAAAGCTCCGAGACAATAACAAGGACAGAAAAAAGAAACATTTATACAAATAATCCGCAAGGAATGGCAATTACAAAAAAATAATTGTATAGTCCCCAAGGAAAAAAGTTAAATACAAGAATAATTACATGAGTAAACAATTGAATGCCAGTAAAATAAACTTTTTTTTTTTTTTTTTTGACAGCCAAAAAAGAAAAAAAATAGTTCTAGTTCAGTTTCAGTAAGCATAAAAATACAAAACAAAAATAAAAATTTATATAAGAAAAAGCAAAAGGATAGTTAATATCCATAGAACTTCATATAGCATGGTGGGGAGATACAAAAAAGAGAGCAAGAAGTTTAAAGATGCCATATATGGAAGGTAGAGGAGTTTTAGCAAAAGAAGTCCAGTTTGACAGTTAGAGTAGAAAGAAATTATGCTGTTTCTGACATGAAACAGTGGAGGAATGAATGTATGTCACTTTGGTCCTACCGTGATGTGGTTTTGCATGCATGAGAAATATAGAGTTAATGAGAATTATATGCATAAATTGATGAAAAGGTCATGTTTAAGAGATCAGGTGTTATTAGTATATGGTAACATAAATTCCCTTTGCTAAGTGTTTTGATTTAATGGCATGAGAATAAGAAGCTATTTTTTATAGTTCATGTACTGCACAGTTTGTTGAACAAATGTCTTTGCTAAAGTTAATGTTATTTTAATGTGTTTTTTTAAGAAAATCCTTTGGAACAATGCTTGCCACTGATAAGTTTTATAGGAACTTTAATATCTAACTGAGTTACCATGAGCATTGGCAAATGGCACCTTGTTTAAGGTGTTTTCTGAAGGTTAGTATCTCAGGAGGTACATTGCCTGACTTATACTCCATTACATCTTTAGTATGGCAAAATGAAACCACTTAATATAAGGCAAAGAGAGAAACCACAGCCATCTGATCTGTCTCACATGAGAGACATGATTGCTACATCCCCAGCCAAAAACACCTTTAGCTTATGCATGCTGCAAATAGATATTTTTAATATTCAGATGATCAGTTATGTCTTAGACAAGTGGCCTCTAATAAGCTGACTCTTATCACAGCACATTGTGTGATGCAAGTTTTCATGTGCAGCATTAATTCCAGAAAACAAACTATGATTTGGGTATATTACATTTAAAAAGTCTGACTGATATGTGCTGTTTCCATATATTCATAGGTGTGTACTTGGCTAATGACCCCTGAGGCATTTTAGGCCAGGCCATGCATCCCAGATCTTTAACAAGTTCTGATACCTTTGGTAGTGTAAGCAAGGGCTTGGAAGAGGAAATATTTACAAATAGGGTCCTAGGAGATGAATCATTTACAGGCTGTCTGTGTCAATTAGAGACATAGGTGCCAAACAAGGGGTGAATTTCTTGCTCCCCATTCAGTTGTCTAGGTTATACTTGAATTAGGTTAGGTAGAAGCTGTGCTTCACATGGATGGGGAGCCTATTCCAGAGAAGTGGTAATCTCTGGGATACATAACTGTCTCTCTAGGAGCTCCTAGTTGTGTCATAGGAAAGGTGTAAGTCTTTAGAATGGGTAATTCTGGTGCTGTTTGCTTTGCAGATATGAAGGAGGCCAATCAGAGTGGGGTCCAAAGGTGCTTTGTATCTCAGGCATTGAACTCCCCTCAGTAGTCTGTAGTAGACAGAATACTAGGGATAGGGCTTTAAAGCAGGCCCACATTGGACATGTTATTTACACACTGCATTCTTTTAGTGAGGAACCTCTGTGAACGTTCCAGTTTTTGGATGTGCCTGGTTAGGTACATATCAAAGGGGGTATTGTACTCAATGATTGGTATGATGAATGCAGAAAACAATGGAACAATGACCTCCTTGGACCTCAATGCCCTACCTTTGTTTACAAGCTGCACAACACAGAATGATTTCCTTTCCTGCAGATACATGATGGTCTAAAGCTAGATTACTGTCTTTGTGAATCCACAAGTCCCTGACTAATGGGTCAACTCTTTGGTGTGTGTTATCAATATGGTCATTACCTGGGGTGGCTGATTTCCTGAAGTAAACATTTAGTTTTAGTTATCTGTCTGTATCACCATCTCTTGGACAGCATTAGTGTCTGTAGGGGACTTTATGACTGCTTCTATTTGCAATTGTCTACAAATCTGGTCAGCCGAGACCCTTGACACTGGCATTGATTTCAGAGAAGTTGATGCCAAAAAGAAGTGGTCCCAGGTCCAATACCTGAGGGATTCTGCTGGGGACTGGCTACTTTGTAGAGGTGGACTCCCCAATTATAACTTCCTGTATTCTGTCTATGAGGCAGCTGACTATTCAAGGGCTGGTATAAGGGTTTATACCTAACCTCTCTAGTTTGTCAACAATGCCCGACTGAGATATTGCATCAACTGCCTTGTCCACATCAGGGTAGCCAGTGTGAACCATTTTGCCGTCATCGATTGCTTTGGTGACCTCCTCAAAGAAGTCCAACAGGATGAGTAGGTATGACCAGCTCTGACAAAACCAATCTGGGCTGGCTCCAGTTCACAGAGGTTTCCTATGTCATTATTGATCATTTCCATGATAATTCCTTCTTTGGTCTTGCATATTAGACTAATGAGATTTATGGTATGTAATTTCCAGGTTCAATAGGTGGCCTACCTTTGTGGATAGAGTTGATTGTTGCTGCTCTCCATACAAGAGGCACAAAGCCTCTTTGGATGCTGGGGTTAAATAATGATTCTAGAGGGCCTGTCATGTTTTATGTTATTTAGAAAGCAGCAGCTTGGGATATTATCAGAGCCCATTGATGCAGTGTTCTTGGCCTTGGAGAGAGGATTGAGGACCTGTTCCCTAATGATAGTTAGGGAAGTTATATTTGATGGTATTTCCTTAGGGGAGGCTGGTGTGGGGGAGAGGTAAAATTACAGCTGAATTTGTCTACCAATAGTTTTGCTGTATCCTCTGGCTCAGTGTAGGTGGCTCAATTAACAATGGACTCTGCACACAATTGCGAATTTTCTCTGAGGTTCTGGACATGACTAAAGAATGCGTTTCAGTTGCCTTTGGCCTGGAAGGCCAGATTTACCTCAAAATTGGTTTGGTAGACTTTATTTGTCCTCTGAGTCATTTGTTTAGTTTGATGAGAGTGCTTTTTATCCTGCTGGGTGCTACAGCTCCCAGTATATGCCACAATGTTCTTACTTCTTTTATACACCCTATTGATGTTGCAATACCACCAGGGTGGCTTGTTTTTTGAGGTAGCTCTATACTTATTCCTGGTAATTACAGCTGCCTCAATGCAGCTATTAACATGCATGTATAAGGTTTCTGTGAACTCTTCTGTATAGGCAGCAGTGTTTTCAGGGTCTGGGGAGGCTTGCAATTTTGCCAGGTTATCACTTAATAGTAGAAAATTAGCTTTCAAGTAGTTCCTGAATGTTCCAGGGTTAACTGGGCTTCCAGGTTTTATTTTTACTTCCAGGGAGACCATTTTGCAGTCTGACCTTACCAGAGACAGCATTACAATAGGGGCTGTGCACTGCTTTCCCATATAAATGAGGATCAAATCCAGTATGTTTGTGCCACTGGTTGGTGTACTGACAATCTGGTCCAGGAAGATTGTGCTTACTAAGTCTAGAAATCTTTGTATCTGCACATCTGGTGCTGTATATTATTCCCCAATAATAGTGGAATAATTAAAATTGACTATGAATATGGAATTGGGTTGGATGGTGTCTCCAGTAAGCTTAAAAACATGTTATGGGTTTTCATGAGTCATTGAGGGGGAGCCTATAGTTTGCAAGGTAGTGGCATGGGATCTTGCCTATGATGATTTGAAGATGGAAAAGCTCAAGTGCATTGGAATGTTTGAGTGGCCTGGAGGTATATTTACCTTTAATTCCAGCCTATATAATAGGTGGTTTAAATGTGTTGAAGGCATTACAGGCTTGTACTTTTGGAGTGCTCTCCATGGCTTAAACCATGTCTCAGTGACTGCACAGACATCAGCATTCTCTGTGGTGAGGAGAGTTTGTAGGGAGTGGAGTTTCTTCCTGGCATTGAGCAGTAACACCTTTACATTTTCTTGGTTTTGATCTACTATGTGGGAAAGAATGTCAGTTTGGCGTTACCTAAAAAAGGCATTTATGGGGAAGGGCAATGTTTTAGCTAATATTTGAAAGCCTAGGAGGAGAGGTGCAGACTATCTTTGAAAAAGCAGCATGGTCTGTTGACCCTCTCCTTCCATGCTGAAAAATACTGCACCAGTTAGAATGACACCAAAAACTAAGCCAATTATTAAAGTCAATCATTTTATGTTCATATTGTGGCATCATCCTTGGAGAAAGTAGAATGCTGCTCAGTGCTAGTTTCATAGCAGCTTTGGACACATATTCTGAGAGCTTCATCATGTCTCTCTTTATATAGTCTAGGGAGATATGTCTCAGATCACTTACACCCACATGGACCATGACTGAGTCATACTGGTGCTTATAGTTTAATTACTTGAGTTCATGCTTAATTTGGTGGATCCTGTCCCCTGATAAGCAATAAGTAATGTTTAGTATAATGCTGCAATCATACCCTTGATAATCTATCTACTCATTCTCTCGGCAGTAGAATTATCTGATAATCCCACAAAACAAATCAGAAAATAAAGCAGTGCCTTCCTTTTCAGTACATGCCCTGGGATTTTTTATACCCACCTGAGCTACAGTCAACTCAAGCTAATAGGACCTTGGTTTAGCATCTCATCCAAAGGATGATGCACTTCAGGAGTGCGATTCCCCCATGCTGCACTGTTAGCAGTCCTTCTACCTGGCATGGGAATAGAACCTTCGGCCTTCCACACCAAAGGCAAGTATACCACCTGCTGCACCATTGACACTAACTTTATGCTATTGAAAATGTTCATTGCACATTTTGTTCAGATAAACAGTAATGAAATTTAAGTGATGTATACAAGATTGATCCTTTTTCATGATATATGTTTATTGGTTAATGGAATAAACAAACAGCTTCTTAGTGGACCATTTTCAGCCATGACCTAGGCCACAAGGGCATTTATGAGAGGTGACAGGAAGCTAGAAAGCTCAGAGAAAACCTTCACAAACACAAGAATAACATAACAGATGGCACACAGTTAGCTATAAGATGTCAAGACTATATCCCAGAAGTATGGTGAAAAAAATGACAACCAAGCAAGGATGCATGTCTTATAATTTTTTTTAAGTATGCAGTTCTCTCATTTCAGTAATGGGCAAAGTGATATATTTAATGTGAGACACCTATTGAACAGACTAGGTGCTATAGTTTTTTTAGTTCAGAAACAAATAGAATGTTCAAAGCATAAAAACTGCCAAAACAGATGTATTTTTCATCCTGCATCTGGTCCCTAATGTACTTTAATGACTAAAATCAGCTTTTTGAGTTTTAATTGAAGTGAAATATGTATTCATTGAAAAGACTGTATTTTGTGCAGTTGAAATGCTGGAATAATCTGATGTTGACATGTTATCTAGCATATTTTTAGCATTTTACTTAGTTTATGGTTTATCCATACAGACTGCACTACAAGTCCTGTGTTTCTTATGTGTAACAGCAACCAGTCTGTATCATTATTTCCCAAAGTAAGAAATGAACCCCCAATCATATGAAAAGGTGGTAACTTTACAAAGGTATTAAAATTCAAATCCATCTCTTAAATCACCAAGTCAAACATATGCTTGCCAAAATTCCTTTAAAGTGGTAAACTTTAAACAGTTATGTGAGAATGAGGGAGATGCAAGAACATGCACATTGTATTGGAAAGGAAAAATTAGGTCACCACTCTAAATTATTATGGAGAAGAGCATTCATAATATAAATAACTATGTAAAAAATCAATTAATTTTCCCATACACCCAGCTTTTACGCAAATACTCTTTCCAGACAAACCTAACAACAAGCTGGTTCTTCTATTGTTGCATGTCTGCAGTTCACTGGACCATGATAACAAAATAAGAGCGAATTGTTGCTGTTCTGTGCCAGAAAACGGAAAGGCAATCTTTCCCAGATTTTTAGTGGTGAGAACAGACTACTTAATTATGCTTTGTCAGATGCTACTAGAGAAATATAATAATCGCATCATGTGTGAAGAGAGTTATGTATGAAATGTCCACTCCTGCAGTCTTTGCAGGTCCTTTTCTCATGGACATGCATGAGGTATTGGGAAAGTGTTGTACTGTCTATGCTTATAATTCCATTCTGTCATTTCTTATGAATGTCTTATCACCATTTTCCATTTAAACACCAAGACTCAGACTGCTGATAAAGGATTTAATGTATAGATATCACTGAATACTTGATTGTCTGGTGTTCTGCTGCTCTGAGAAAATAGGACACTTGGGCAAACAAAACCAATTTGTTGTACTGAAAGTAAGGAGATACAATATTCAAAACACTTTAAGCAAGCTTATCTTTATGTTTTTATCTGCAGTCTTACTATTCCTTCTGTCCAGAAAAGTAATGCCACTAGACAATAAATTAGCACTGGAACCCTGCTGAACAACAACAACAACAAAAACAGTCATATAGTCCAAAGGATTTAAGGATCCTTCTTTAATTCAGATGCACCTGCTAACAGCTTGTAGTCTTAAATCTATATGCTGTTACATCAGCCAGTTAATTAAGCACTAATTTGAGAACACATTTCCAGCCTTGTAAATGGTTGTGAATTCACAGAACCAACCCAGGAGTAAGATTTCCGAAAAGAACCATAGAAACCACATGCAGGATTGTGATTCCTGTAATTCTTTAGGAACGTGTGAGAAAACTGGACTAATTGGAAAAGCATAAGCCAGACATCTGGCAGAAGGAGTAATATTCCAAGATCCATAAATAAAAAGATTAGCACATAACTGCAGAGAAGCATGAATAGCTGACAGAAGAAAGACCGGGGAGCTATTAGCAAAAGTAATCAATTCACAGTGAGACTGAAAGATTTTCGCTTCATAAAGAAAAATTCCATGTCTATGAAACAAGTAGCCAGTGAAACAGATATTCCATGAATGTGGCAGTAAAGTTCTGTCTTTATGTTAAAAAATGATTTTCTATCTTTATATTTAGTTTTGACAGGATGATGCCTGTAGGTAATATTCTAACAAATGTTGAGATAAAAAAAGGTATGGTGAACCTGGCTCTGTGGTACACAGGGATGGGGCCCTGACTGCAACCCAGATAATGAAGGTTTGATTAGTGACCCCAACACTAGATGAGCCATTCAGGGAGCAGGAAGAATGAAGAGGAGTGGCCTTCCCATCTCTCCTAGGGAGCATGCATTCAGGGGCACACTAAAAAGTGTGATTTCCCTTTTAGAAAAACCAGCTGCTGTTCTTTGCATGTAAGATGGAGTCACATGAATGGAATACCCCTTAGAGAAGTTAGGGGACACCCTTCCCCAACAGGCCATGCATGCCTCCACATCTGCACTACACTGAGTGCACACAGGGAGATAAGGGCTGAAAAAAAAATTAAAAAATCATGGACCATCCCTGATGGTTGGATGAAAGATGGCACCTCATCCCTGTGATGGGGAATGAATGGGCAAATTCGCTGGAGGGAGATGATGGCAAACATATAGCAGAGGCAAAATGGGCAAAAAAAATAGAAAACATGATGAACTCATAAAATTCCTGATTCTGATTCATTGGACCTATGCATTAAAGCAACATTACTGCACATATTTCATACTGCAAAACATCGCATGCAGCTACTCATGACTTGCACTGATGTATCATTCAGAGCTATTGGCAAATACCAACACTACAGTTAAATAACATATCATTAAGGCACCACAGATAAATCATAGTCAAGTTATAAAAAATAATCTGTGGTAATAAACAGATGACAGTGACAATGTGGAAAGTTTGCTAAAAGTAAAATTCAAATCAAGAATTAATAAAACATATCTCAAAACAGGACATTTAAAAAAAGGATTACCAAATGGCTCAGACCTTGCAGCCAACTTCTAAATAGCAACATTACTGCATGTATGTCATGTTCCAAAGCATCACAGGTAATATAAACATTTCAATCCATTAGCACTATGCACCAGCTAAAGGGCAGATTTATTGCTGCATCTTGAATCATCTTAAACTAAAGAAAAAGAGAGAGCTTGTGCTTGTCTTGGATACAATGCTCTTTCCATACAGCTTTAGAATTTTAACAGTGGGTTTTAATGACCTATATACCATGTACCTATGAATACATTTATTTAGCTAGCAGCTTGAAATGGGTCTATTGGTAATCTAAAAAAGCTTTACTGCTTCTCTTAATTATGCTAAAATAATTTGTGTTGGAAAAAAGTATATACTAAGTGGCTTACATTTCAGCATATTGGTAAATGATTCAGACTACATAGGGGTTCTTTAAATGGCATATTGAGGAAAGGTGATCAGGGCTCAGGGATCTTTACGTTATCTTGATCATAACTCATGAGAAATTGAACACAAAAAAGGTCAAACCCCCAACTATTCAAAGGTGCAAGATGTCCAGAGAATTAGTTCACATGTCTAACACTTATGTTGCATGAACATGGAATGAACATTAATTGGAAACTCCAGTGACTTAAGGGATAGTAAGCGAGCTGTGCCCTTTGCAGATAACCTACGGGAAGTAGATGTCCTATCTTCAAAGTGAAAAGCAAAAGCCAAAAACAATCTTTATGAAGTTATATAGCTGCTGTCAGTGAGTCACTCAAAAGGGAAACCAGGCCAGACAATGTGGATAAAATATTCCTATGGGAAAAATGTGCAACAACATTAGGCAGTCACCTATTGTACCAGTTGGGTCTATGTCAAAAGATCAAATAGACAAATTGTCAAGACCCATATGGCTGAAACCATATGATCAGCAATTTAGTCTGTCGAACTGTTCTGACTGAGATCGCTTTACAGTAGGGATCGGGAAATTTCCCATTTTCCTCAATGTAGTGCAATCTCAGAGTTGGCATATATAATTAGCAGGGTGTGTGGGAGGTGCAGGAGGATTTGTTCCCCTGAAAAAGCATTGTTTTTGTTGTATGTGGTAGTTGTTTGCTTTGCATTTTTTTGACAGATTGAATTGTTGATTATATGGTCTCAACCATATGGGTTTTGATGATTTGTTAATTGATCTTTTGACATAGACCTGTACCAGTGCTGTGCCACTGCTGTTTATAGAGTCAGCTGTGAAATAAAGTCCTGCCATCTGTAATATCAAGTGGAGCATCATTTGTAGCAGCAACTATGAGATTACCTGTAGCATCATCACCCATTCATTTATTTGTAGCTGAGCAGCTAATGAAGTATGAGGGAGTTCTCCGGTATGGGGTATTAGACATGAGCATTGATAGCATTTCTGCAGTGGTTAGCAGTTTCCAAATGCCTAGATATCACCAATAAGTGAACCGAAATACTCCGTGCTTAAAAAAGATTTTATTGCATGAAAAACAAGAAACGTTAAGTGCTTTCACCCATCATAATGTGGGCTTCTTCAGAACGTTGTAATTTCTGAACGCTGGTACTTAAATTTTAAAAATTGGCGCCAAACCTTTTTTTTCTTTAAAGAAACATACACATGTTGTTCTTGTAATGCATAAATAACATTGTATCCACATATATTTACTACTAAGCTATCAAATATTTAAGTAAATGTGTATAATACTGCATTGTATGCTTCTCCTTATATTATATAAAAATTCATAAAATGTTAATATGCATAAATATGCATGAATAAATCAAACCTTTCATAATAAAAAAAATACTTAATGAAGCACAATTATGCATAGATGAAATAAAAACAATTAATATATTACAATGTATGTAAAAAAGACAATTAATGTACAATATTCACAAATAATACCTCCATGTACTTAAAATAAAAATCTTACCTTTTCATGAACATATCAGACTGCATACAAAACCCCTATATTTGTCAAATAAGAATTATTTGATTTTTGTTTTTATTATATTTTTGTGTAGTAACCCTTAGTATTATCCACCTTATTTAACAGCCAAAATAGGTTTTCTAGAAATATGGTCATTGAGACCTGGTAATGTGGCCGCATCCAAAAATAGTTGCCACCACACTTCTTTAAACCCCAATAGGGTTTTAAAATCCCCTCCCCTGGGGTCCACCGTGATGGTTTCTAATATAGCAAACCTAAATTCATGTGATTCACCTACCTTCTCTATATGTCTATATAAGGCATTGTTAGTATCCTTCCTTCTAATGCAGTATGTATGATCATAGATACATTTTCTGAAGCATCTCTCTGTTTTTTCTATATAAAAACAACGACATTTGGTTCACTTAGCCATATATATATAAGCATTTTGGTGTCGCAGTTACCATATTTAAACCTCACTGTTGTGTTTAACCCATTCTCAATTTTAATTTTTTCCTTTTCTAATATATATACGTACTGATTGCAAGACCCACATTTCTTAGTATATTTGCTATTTTTGTTATTGACTCTCACTCCTTCTGATGTTTGGTTATGTTGTTCCAAATAACCCTTGATGTTTCTTCCCATCTTATAAACAAAGCTAGGATTCTCTCATAAGATGTCAGAAAGAGTCTGATCCACCAACATTAGGTTCCAGTATTTTATTATTATACTTTTCACTTTTCCAACCTCTGGACAATACCTAAGAATACATGATCTTTGGTGTTGGACTCTGTCTTGATCATCCCTATGTCCCACAGTTAGCTGTAAAGCTATTATCTTTCGGCACATTAAAGACAAGTGTGATATAATATTCATGCAGAATAGCTAGGAAAAGAGCAATTTGGCTAATGCATTTTACTAGTTAAAGCATGAAAGCCAAGACCATGACTAAAAGGGATCATTCCATCAGCCTACCCACAGGGTTAAGAAATGTGAAAATAATAAGCAGACCACCCCAAAAATTCAGTTAATCTAGTAATGTTTATTTATAGAAACTATACAAGAGTTAATCATCTGTGTGTAGAGTAATAAACATTAAATTAACATTTTACTCAGAGCTGCCCCACTGTGTTGGCGGATGGTAGGACTGATTCTGGTATAATCATTGGGCTACTGTATCTCATATATAGATTGTGTAGATAGTCCAAGGCCATTAAGTTTTATACCGTACCAGTACTCTCCCTCATGTCATGTCTTCTTTCCCCATGACAGCCATACCAGTCAATCCCAGAGTGAATGTGTGGCTGCTCATTCAGTTATCTAGGTTATGTTTAAAGGAAGGTAGTGAGTCACACTGCTTAATATGCAGGGAAAGTTTATTCCAGATGTTTGAGAGATGCTGACTATCCCTCTGCTGTGTTTCCCTTATCTGTTTGGTAAAATTTAAGTCCTTGCTTCTAGTACTGGTGAAGATTTAGGTCCCTGGTTCTAGTACTGATGGAGATATTGGACTTGTGGAGATACCAAGACACCTGGGTCTCTAATGGTGTGGCAAGTGAGACTGAGATCACCCTTCAAAAGTTTATAAGACACATAATAAAGGGATAGGCCTTCCAGCATCTCTCTGTAGCTTGGAGACTTTAAGCCTGTGATACTTTTGGTTTGGAACTTACTGGGGTCTTTCTGTTTGATATGTTTAATGCAGTACATCGTGAAGGAGATGATGTACTCAATAACTTGACTGATTAATGCTGACTATAATGGAATGTTTACCTCTTTAGATCTTCATAATATTCCTTTGGCAATTAGCTATGCTAAATAAAAGGATTTCCTGACAACTGTTGTCCCATGATCAAAACAGAGGACATTAGCAAGCCAAGTTCCTAGGTCCCTGACCACATTTTCATTTTGTAGTGGTGAGTTGTCTATGCAATATGATGAGGTGATGGGTTATCTAGACCTTTTAAGATTTAGGTTGAACTCATTTTTAGAACATCAAGAGTTTAATAATAAGAGTTATTTCTGGAGTGTTCAAGTATGGGTGACTTAACAACAACTCCTAGTTTGCAGTCACTGGTAAACTTTGTTAGACAGAGGTCCTGGCTCACTGGAGATCTGAAATGCACAAAGCAGAAGTCTCTGCAACAAACCCTGAGGGACACTTCTATTCACTTTCATTTTTCTGATGAAGCACCTGAAACTAGCACTGTGTTGGTTCTGTCTTGCTACTGGTTTGCTATCTATCATATCACATATGAGTTGATTGTTAAAGCAATTAATTTCTGTATGATGCCGGTATGGGGAATGCTGTTGAAGGCCTTTGCCAGATCAAGGTATGCTGCGTGTATTGCATAACACTATCTGCAGTCTCCATGACTCTTCTGAAGGGATTTACCAGACAGTGTAGACAGCATCTGCCCTTCACAAAAGCCAAACTGTTGGTATGCAGGTTTAATAAGATGCTTGATATTGTAATTTATGAGAGCAGTTATAGCACCTTCTTTGGCTTTTCAGATGAGGTTTGTAAGGCTTACAGATCTGTAGTTACCTGAGTCAGTCGTAAGGACACCCTTATGAAGCGGTATCACCACTGAAGTGCACCGCTTGTTAGGGACAAACAGTTGCCAAAACAGGTTAAGCAGTTTAATTAAAAAGAGCCAGGTATACTGCTAGTTGGCATGGAGGAAGTATTTTTGGTCTTGGCTAGCACTTTCAGTAAATGATTTTTAGACATAATTGATGAAGTAAGGGATTCAGATATTTCAGGGTTTGGGTAGAAGACTTGATGGTGAAATTACCACAAATTTGTTTGCAAGTGTGAAGACTGGTAGAGATGGGTGAAGGCTGCCACCCTAGTCGAATAGAATTTGGTACATAATTCTATCATTTGTAAATACTGTGAAATGTTGAGCTTAAAACAATGTGGCAACATTGCCCTCTGCTGTAAAGAAAGCTAAGTCAAGCATTTCTTGTTGGTCCTTTGAAATTAAAATTACTTTATGTCTGTTCCTTTGAAGTTAGAATTTGGAGTCGATGAGTCTGAAGTAATCACCCTGCCTATTGTTTTAAGGCTAAAGTTAATGACCAGAATTTACATGTGGAATGTCCTTTATTGCTCTAAGTGTAAAAGAATGTAAATACAGTTTCTGTCAGCCTGGAAACACCAGGGAAGTGTAAAAAGATGATGTAATGTTTATCAGAACTGCAATAGCAATTTAAACAGTGAGAACCAGAGATTAGTAAGCATTTTTGACTTGACTATCCATCTCACAGCACTCTGCCTTGCTCTATAAGTAAGTTATTTTAGAAGTGTGTTTTCTTTTAGGAATAACTAGAAATTAGAAAGATTAGACTAAGTGTTTTTCTGTGATGCCAAAACTGTACTACTGATTTATTTTAAGTATTTCTGTGTGATCTCTGAACTTTTGACTAGCACTGTATGGTAGAAAGTATTGTCTTGTGGTTTTAATTATTTATTATTATTAAATATTTTAGAACCTTTTAACTGTGGCTGGTTTTGTATAGAGATAGTTTAAGCTCTAGAGTACATTGCATATTTATAGAGTTTACTGTCCAGGTCACTACAAATAAGCTTTGACTGTTTAGTCACATCTACCAATTGGATAATAATATTGCACAGTAATAACTAGACATCCTTTTAAGGGCCTTTGGGTAGCTGATAAATATTAGCTGGGTGGTGGCAAGTGGTACTACCGTATAGTCTGGGTAAAAGGGGCACAGCTGGAGAACCTGTGCCAGCCTTCCCCAGAAGTGTCTGTGTGGTTGTGGAAATTATTATCTCAAAGTGTGTGTGTCAGCTACTTGGGCAAGGACACGAAGGATTGGTTGGACAGAGAGGTTGCTGGAGATTTTAGCTTGCTCAGCTAGGCTGAGATGTGGACCCAATAGCTGTGCCAGTGGGGAGTCTTATTAGGGACCTGGGGAGCAAGGGAGAGACCAGCCCTGGACTGACTGTGATCTCTGTATGCTCTTAAGGGAAATTGCACTTTACTGTGTGTATTTGTTATCCTTTCCTCATATATGAAACACCCTCTCTGGTGTTAGTGGTGAGGATTGAGGCTCCTTGATTGCTGAGCCAGGGCACGGGCGTCACATATAGCAAGGATATTGGAAATGTCTATTGGGTCAGAAAAGGAGGTGTTATTTGCTAGTTTTTGCATAAATAAAAAATGATTTATTACTATTTTATCTTCAGAGGTCAGTATATTTTCATGGGCTTCTTAAGTGGACCTGAAAGTGTTATTCAGTCTTTTGATATTATCCTTGAGAAGAGGAGTTTTGGATCATTTAACAATTTAAGGAGTGTCTTTCTTTTGTTGTACAGTTTATTCATGAAGGTAGACCATCAGGGTGATTTGTTTCTGAACAGCCTATGATACTTCATTCTGGTAGGGACTACTTGCTCTATGCATTTTTCTAAATGGGTATAGAATTCCTTAGTGAACCTTTTTTGTTTTAAGGTCAGGGAATGTGCAGTCATAAGTGAATTTTGATATTTCAGCACAGGGTATGTTGAGGTTAACATATTGTAGTTCTTAAATTAAGTAGGGTTTTCTGTAGTGACTTTTAGAAGTTTGAAGTAGAAAGTCACATATTTGTGGTCAGATGTCAGTGGGGAAGAAGAAATTAAAGAAGTGCAGGAGGCAGCCATATTTATAAGAATCAGGTCAAGAATGCTGTGTCCACTAGTAAGTTTATTAACAAGATGCTCAAGAGCTTTTTATTTGTTAAATCGAGGAACTCTTGGACGTGTGCTTCATTGGAAGTATAGATGTCCTAGTTTTTTGAAGGGTAGTTAAAGTCACCCAGAATTATGGAGTTTTGCTATTAGAGAAATCATTTAGAACACTGAGGAATATTATATGCTCATCAGGAGACAAAAGAAGGTGTTCTGGTAATAAGAAGTTAGGTGATCATTAATTCTTTCTAGTGATCCTAAGTTCAGAGAGTCCAGTTTGTGGGTACTTAGGGATCTTCATGAAGGTAATATCTTCCTAGACAAGTATCTTAGCCTTTCATTCTTATATTCTGTCAGGACTTGCCACTTTGCCACCCTATGAGTGATGAGAAGTAAGTACCATTTCAGTGTATAACTCAGTGTTTGCATAGGACAAGTAGTTTAGCACTTAACTGCAGAGAAGCTGGGAAACAAAATCAAAGCATCAAAGCATTAGATGTGCATGCTTCATGTGTACAGCTTTGTCCAGAAAAAATCTTTTCGGCACTTTCACTAAATGTTTTCACTTTAAACATCTCTACCCATCCTTCCATCCATCCATTTTTTTAAACTTTTTCTACTTGTGAGGCTATTATAGTAGAAAACCGAGTAAGACAGATCATACTTTATTCCAAGCAGACTCCTTATCATCCTGGTGGATCTGTAGGTGGTTCAATGCCACTTGAGACACAATATCCCTCTCTCTCTCTCTCTCCAGTATGACATGGGTCTGCCCAAGAGCTTGCTTCCAGATGGGTTTGCCATTTGGACCTTCAATGGGTGGTGACTAGGGAGCATCTTCAGTAGGTGCTGAAGCCATTTCAAATGTCTCTTCTTTTTCGGGAGTAGCTGGGATTCTACTCCAGGATTCTCCTGGACTGACAAGTCATTCACTTTATCTTGGAGAGTGAGCCCAAGAACCTCATTTCTGCTACTTGTATTCATGATCTTATCTTTTTGTCACTTTCGTAAGCTTGTGACTATAGGTGAGGATATGGACAAAGACTGACATATATTCATTTTTGTTTATTTTATTTATTTTTAGCTGTTAACCAGAGTAGAGTATTGATCCACTTGGACCTTTTTCAGACTCAATCTAGTTTCAATGTCTGGTTAAGTGACTTGCTCACAGTTGCACAGTAGGCAATTGGAGGTAGACGGAATCAAACCCTGTATTATTTGGTTACAGGAAGTAGCTCATTAACAGCTCTGAGTCTTAATCTTCTTTGCTAACTGCCACATAACAATAAACTGAGACATGCATTCTAGAATTTAACTCCTTCTTCAAAACAGTCTGACAAAATGTGTGCACCAATGCTATCACTGTACCAATCTGCTGGTCAGCCTCCTAATCTCATCTAAAATCAGTCTTGAACAAAACAAGACCCTAAGTTGTTAAAACACCTCTACTTAAGATAACTGTACAATAGCTACTATACAAGAGGCACTGCTGTCTTTCAATAACTGTGAATAGGTGACAGCTAAGCACTTTCTTTTCTTGACTAAATAGAACCTCTGTTAACATATTAAACACATCTAGCCTTATACGTGCTCACAGACTTTTAACATACTTAATAGTGATAAGTGTTGTGTGAAAGTGATAAGTGCACAGTGCCCTCCCCCTTGCAATTTACCAGTACAGTACACAAAGTACAAGACATGTACTGTACCTGTAGGCAGTAGGTGACATACATTGGTGTTATGCATGCGCCTTATCACCTATCTACAGTTTTCCAGGTTACTAATATAATGTGTAAGTGGCAGTTGTCTGCTGTTTAAGTATAGCCCTTAAAGTCACTCTCAGTCCTTAGCTGCACCAACATCAATATACCCTCAACCAATCACTTAATTGCAAAGGTGAGAAGAGTTTTATGTATTTATTCATTTATTTCACTTTATTAATCATGAATATTTAATTCAGAACAAGGTGTCCCTTTTCAATGCAGATCAAGGGAATAAAGCTCCACAAACATACTAAGATACAGACTGACAAGTATTTAAAAGTGGGCGGTTGCTATACTGGTTAAGATGCTTACCTTACAAACACAAGGTGCAGGGTTTGATTCTGACATGGGATAATTGGCGAGGCTTAAAATGGCTCATAAGGGCAGTTAGCCTAGTACTAATCTATGAACCTATAATCTACAATATTGATAAGTCTGCATATATACACAGCAACATAAAGGTAATTATGTCCCATTTAGAAAGATGTAACACAATTATTTAACACATAATCCAAATCAGAGCATACAACAATTAAGAAAGCAATGGCAATGCAGTTCTACAATTTATGTGTGATTCTATTTACATAATTGTGGGATTCAGTAACATAGAGCGATTCATGGTATAAGTTAGCTGAATACAGGTTTAAAAAGAGTGTTTGAGATGTAGTTTAAAGAGTAAAATAGGACATGGCAAAAAGGTAGGGGAGAGAGAAGTAAAATTATGTGTTAAGTATGATTAATGTTAGTGAAGTACAGAAATTATAAATAAGGAAAATGTAATGGTGTCACAAATAAAAATGATATGTAATTGAATTTGTGAAAGACATGCATCCCAGTTTGTTTCAGAAATTTCCTTAGGTTAGGTTTGAAAGAGTTTGTGCTTGTTTCCAAACAAATCTTAATGGGAAAGAGAGTTTCATTGTCTAGCTATAGCTGCTACATATAATGAATCACCATGATGGTTATTAGATTTTGAGGTGGTGATCTCAAAGATTTAGATAGACTGTATTTTTGTATGAGGTTTTGACTGTGGGGGCATTTATTTGGCTTATGTAAAATGTTATGTACTTTTATAAACTAAGAGTAAGCTAGGCTGTTGTTGAGTTCTATCCAATCTGTTTTCTGAAATGCCAACTCCCACCATCTCCGCACATCTTACTATCTCAACCAATTAGTCTATTGCATAGGAAGAAGCAGTGCACTGAGCCAGCTTTAATCATAAATGTTCAACATACACTTAGCCTTTCCAGTCATATGCTAACCAAAACTATAATACAACCAAATGTAGTTAGGATTAAGAATTACCTACATCTGGGTATTACATTACTAACCACTCTGTAAGCTATTTTATTACTCACTCTACTACCCATAATATGTACTGTGGAACTACCCACTTTGTATACTATACTAATACCCTCTCTATGCACTGTACTATTACTACCCAGTCTGCGTGCCACTACCCACTCTGTACACAGTACTACTACTCAATCTGTGTGCTACTACATACTTTGTGTACTATACTACTACTCACTCTGTACACAGTACTGCTACTCAATCTATGTACTATTACCTACTCTGTGCACTATAATACTACTGCCTCTGTACACAATACTACTACTCAGTATGTGTACTACTACCTACTCTGTGTACTATACTACTGATCACTCTGTACACAATACTACTACTTAGTTTGTGTACTACTGCCTACTTTGTGTACTATACTACAATTCACTCTGTACACAATACTATTACTACTCAATCTGTGTAGTGCTACATATGCTGTGTACTATACTACTACTCACTGTACACAATACTACTACTCAATCTGTGTACTACTACATACTCTGTACACAATACAACTACTCAGTCTCTGTACTATTATATTCTGTGTACTATACTACTGATCACTATGTACACAATACTACTACTCAGTCTGTGTACTACCTATCTGTGTACTATACTACTACTGATTACTCTGTACACAATACTACTACTACTCAGTCTGTGTACTACCAACTCTGTGTACTATACTAGTACTCACTTGGGACAACAATACTACTACTCAGTCTGTGTACTACTACCTACTCTGTGTACTATAATAATACTCACTCTGTACACAATACTACTACTCAGTCTGCGTACTACTACCTACTCTGTGTACTATAATAATACTCACTCTGTATACAATACTACTACTACTCAGTCTGTGTACTACTACCTACTCTGTGTACTACTACCTACCCTGTGTATTATACTACTGATCATTCTGCACACAATACTACTACTCAGTCTGTGTGCTACTAATTACTCTGTGTACTATAATACTACTCACTCTGTACACAATATGACTGCTTAATCTGTGTAATATACTATACTCACTCTGTACACAATACCGCTACTACCCCCTTTTTGTATACCATATTACTATTCAGTTTGTGCTGTTTACCACTGCATACTTTATACACTGTTCTTCTACTCACTCTGAGCACTATACTGTTGCCCAGTCTGAGCACTAAACTACTACTCACTCTGTGTACTATATAACTATCTACTTACTCTCTGCACTACACTACTACCCACTATGTACACTGTACTACTACTCAGTCTGCACGCTATGCTACTGAACATTCTGTGAATGAAATCATTATCCACTCTTGGTAATATACTACTGCCCACTATTTACACTATTTTGCTACCTATTTGTTGCATTATAGTAATCCACTCTATGCATTGTACCGTTATCCACTCCATAATGTATACCGTTTCCCATTAGTTTCACTATACTCCCACTTATTCTTTGGTAAACTACATTACACATTATGTGCACTATTCTACTATATACATTCTCTACTGGTCTACTCCACACTCTTTGTACTATATTACTACCCACCTTGTGCACTATTCTAATACCCAGTCCGTGCACTACTCTACCCACTCTGTGCACTATACTATCTACTATCAAAAGTGATCTGCCAATCATCAAGGAACTATGTTACCAAATCAGAAGGACCAGATAATAAATCTGAAGAAATGCATCTTCCAAATTTTTAAATCATTTTGTCAGTTTGAAATGTCACTGATTTCTGGGACATTTAGATCACATATAGTTTAGAAACCCACTACCCAAAATCAGCAAATAAAATCTGGTCCAATTATATTTAATCAACTGCAATCTATGTATCTTCTCTATATTATATTATAATAAGATACTGCCATTTTGTTCTACAATTGATGTCACAATTAAAGTAAATGAAGTTTGCGAGTCTATAATCACAAATTTGGTTCTTACATTTTACTCACCAGCATTAATCTCTTTCATGGCTCTTGTGATAGCTACCCATACCCAGGCCCAAGAAATCTACATGAACTTGCCCCCATGATACTAAACAAGTGAAAATGAAGAAGGATAGAAAGTAGAACAGACAAATATGAGAAGCGTCCTAGGAAAATGCATATGATTCATACACAGATTTCACTGTACTAGCCAGGCCTCTTTGCCATTTGGAAAATTGTCTGAAATGACTGAATTTGAAAATGTTATCCCTTCTGGTTATGCCATTTTTAGGTGTGAAACAACACATAAAGCTGGAGGAGGTACAGAATTATTTCTGAAAGATATTTTTAACATTTTTCATTTCCTGTAACAAAACTGCTGACAGTCCTCACCATGAATCGATGATAGTCTACATTAAAGTTTATGAAACCAAGCATCTCACTGGTGCTTGTTGCTATATTCTACCAGAGAAAGAAGGATCGACCATTGAGGAATCGTTGCATTAATCAATCTCATACCTCAGTTCAGAAGTCATAATCCTCAAAGATTTCTGCCTTCTTTGAGTATTAACCAATGGAGCTTTTATTATTCCCTCTTTTAACTTTATTCGCTGCCTAACTCATCACAGAAACTGCTAGAAAAAATAAGCACTGTGACAGGGCAAGCTGCAGGGGGTTATGGTTGTGATCTGCAGCTCATGTAGTACAGGGTTTGATTACCTCAGCCCTCATTTGCCTACTGTGTGACCATGAGCAAGTCACTTAACTAAACATTGCTTCCAGGTCACCCCTGAAAAGGGCATGTCCAGTGAGCCTAACAAATGAGTATCATTACTCAACTGGATCTTAGAATCTTCACATGACAGCAACTTCCATAAAGGTGTTTTGTCTGTCTGCTTTAGTGATCACATGTATTCTATATGGGACCTTACTAAATTCAAAACCCACAAACACTTCTGTGCTCTTAGAACATCCCCAAATGTGACATTAGCTCTTCCAACCAAGCATTAAGTGCCAGCTGTACTCTGTTAGATTCCCTTCCACTAGATGAAACTCTATCCTACTTTCATCAGCTCTTCCTAATCATCAGCAATTAATTTACACCTATGTGTATATTGTCATAAGTTTGGGTTACCCCAGAAATTAAGAAACTCATAAGAAACTCATAGCATATAGGGACCATATCTGCCACTCAAAAATTGCATAACCCTGGTGAAACTCAAGTGATCTCAGTAAATTTTGCATATAATAGAATTCCATCCTCACTAGCAAAATAAAGTCTTATTTCACTGATTGGCAAAAGCAGCATATATGTAGCTCAAAAAAATTCTGGAATTTAATTGACCATCTCCTTCTCCTTGGTTGATCACACTCCTCACCATTCCCCAGCTAAATGATGCCACAGTAGTCAAAAGTTTAGTTAAGCACTTTTCTGAGTTTGTACTGAAGCTGACCTCCTCATCCATTCTGGTGCACAATATACAGTCTGCCTTTAACATGCAGCTTTCTTTTTCCATCTTAAAGGCTTGTGCCTTTTCTGTCCATACACATCTCATTAAAGTCAAACCAGAGTCCCAAGCCATAGACAGCCTCATAGCAGAATTTTTAAAAATTGCTGCTCTTGACATTGCCTATTCAATTACTGTACTCATTAACAGATCCACCATGGAGGGTATTGCACTCCATTGTAGAAACACTCTCGTGTGGTAGTTCTACATAAAAATTAAACTCTTTTAGCTATCATCGAACCATCCTACTTCTTCCAATTAAAAATAAATATGAGAAATGAATCCATTAACAAATTGCAGAGTACTTCCAAAATACAGTCTGCCATCACATATTCAACATGACTTCAGAACCATTTATGGAATCAGCACATTCCTTTTTCAGTTGTATAAATATATTTGTGGTGATTGTCACAGTGAAAATGTGTAAGTGCAATGTTTTTGGAATTATCAGATGCCTTCAGTACAATTTAACTTAGCAAACATTTTCAGGTAATAAGTAACATAGATGTCTCTCTAAGTACCGATAAATGGTTCAAGAGCTGCTTAGGGAATAGGTTACATGCAGTAAAATGAAGCTCTGTGACATCATTACAATACATCTGTTGCTATCAGTACCTTTCAAGGCTTGGCACTTGGCTCATTTCTTATTACCATCTTCAGGAGCAGTATGGCATTCAACATAAGCAATGTCAGACTTATCTGGTACACAGATGACTCCACTATTGCCATCTTTGGTTCTACTCCACACAAGTTCAATAGTTATCCTCTAATGCATTAAGATATGGTTAAATTTAATGGGTCTGCTCCTAAATGCTACAGCGACTAAACTAATACTTTTATCTCTTAAATCTTCCCTCACAACTATCCACTCTCTTGACCCTACTCCCTGTTGGGTAAACTACTTCATATCATGTCAATCAATCTCGTTCCATCTGTAGAAGCTGACAGAACCAAGATTTTTGGCATTACTTATGATGACCAATATAAATGTACACAGCAGAGTTACTGAAACTATCCTCACCATACAGTGATAAATATTTCCTTACAAGCAAAGCTAAAGTTACTACAGATAGAGCTTACCTTCTAGCTTATTTCATGTCCTCATTTCACCTCTTTAACAATTTGGTTTTACTGATTCAAAGCAACCTGGAATGAGCATATTACAGAATCACCTACTTTGCTTCTGAGCACAATCGTTCTACTCATGACTTTCTCTGTGCATGAACTTGACTGTCTTCAATATAATAACTGCCTCACTAGTAGACAGCTATGTTTGGTTAAAAAACTACTATACTTCCCAAACTATACATCCCTCTCTAGGGTTATTAATTGGAGGACACCTCCAGAGAGCCTTTGATAACCTGCTGACCAGTTGATCCATATTCCTGGATCCTTCAGCAAATTTGCTGAGTCAGTGTTTTACACCTTCATTGATAACATTTGTTACAAGCTCCCTCCTATGAACTACAAAAGATGAATGAATGTTTAAATCTTTTCAGACCTCTCATCTCAGGAACAACTGGATATCCAGCTGTAACAAAACGTGGAGAAAGAGATTGTTTCTTCGCATGAGAAACAAGGTAAACTAGAGAACAGATTCAGGAGAGTAAATATGAAGTTAAAAGGACTCCCCAAAGAGACTATTTATAATGTAGGTTAAGCTGGCATTTCAACAGAAACATGCTACAATATTCAAGTTCTAGATAAGTACTATTGTTTGCAAACAGAATACACAGAGTAGGTAGACTGACTGAGGAAATGGACCCCATCAGATGATTGTTGTCCTGACTCACTTGTTCTAAACTAAAACAAAAGAGGCACACAGAAGAAAAAAATCACAGAATCCCATAAATTGAACCCTATAAAATCCCCATTCTGCCTACACTGTAAAGACCAAACTGCCAATTTACTCCATCTTTTCTGGAGCTGTAAATGTGTATATAAGCTTTGGAACTCCCTCAAACTTCAACTACAAAAGATGGGCTATCAGTCATCTACACTCACCTGGGAATTTACTCTATTACATATTCTCCCAAACAATATCTCTAAAAATCAAGCAACTACTCTGATTAATATTTTTCTTTTAATGAAACTTTATATAGCATCCAATTGGCTTAACCCAACTAATACTTCTTGGGAGAATTTTAGATTGATGGCGACCAAACATCTATTAGCCCATAAAATACTAATTGATAAAAGGGACAAAAATATTAAAGTCAGGAAATTATGGGAACAAGTTTTTAATATTATTCTTGTATAGCTCATCACAAATGTTCATACTAAATCACAACTAAGAGATCGCATAACAACTCATATTCCTAACTCCTAAAAGTTTTCCTCCTTCTTGTTTATATTGTACTTACAATAACCCTTGCTGAATTGTTACATCTTTTCACCTGAATATTGAAAGCATCTATGTATATAGTGTAGATAGCATTGTTTTATTGATTTACCTATTTTTGTATTACTCTCAATGTATAACAACTGTTTAATGATCATTTGTGTTCTCTCTTTTTGTTGCATCTCATTTGCTGTTCTGTATTAATGTGAAGAATAAATAAAAATTATTGAAAAAAAAAAGAAAAAAAATCACAGAATCCATATTAGAATGATTCCTGATATCCTTGCTCTTATATCATTTATTGAAGAAATAAAATACCATGGAGCTCAGGTATGGGTTATATTTTCAGCAGCCCTAGCTTAATGAGGACAAATGTCAGATGGGCACTGCAGATACTGAAGATGCCTGAAAATATAGCAGCAGCAGACAAGAAAAAATGGAATGGCAGGTGGTAATGAGGCATTCCTTCAATCAAAATTAGTTTCCCAACAAATTGCTGGTATAGAAGAATGAATTACAAAATAATCAGCAGAAGGAGTTGTGACCTCACTGAGACAGAGAGAGCAAGAGAGAGACAGGCATACAAATACTATGAGGGCGAAAGGGGGATGACATACAAATACTAAGAGAGAGAGAGACAGAGAGAAAGGGAAGGAGGGAGAGAAAGAGAGAGAGAGAGAGAGCGAGAGAGAGAAAGGATGTAGACTGGAAGAGCACTAGAGTTTAACTGCAACAACAGTGGCTAAACAAATGCTGTCAACCAGTGATGCATTGCCCAGTACATAATTTTACTAAGCACCACAATTAATCTTCAAATACACAGGAATGTGAAAAGAATTAATCAGCATAGAAAAATACATTGTCTGTTACCCATAAATGTTCAGTAAAAACTGCAAGAAATACTCAGCCAGGCTACAGTCTTCACAGTGAATACCTTAAACCTCCTTTAATAGAGGCCCATGGGATATATGCAAATGCCCCCTTAAGGACATATCAGTGTTTTAGTGCATCATGACAGTCTAATGTATTTCAAGATTATTGCATTCATTTCTAGTTCCCAGATTCCTCAGTCTTTCTCATTCTACTGACCACTCATTAGCAGTTCAGCTCCAGTGAAAGCTACTATTTTGTATTTAACTTTGTTTCAGAAAATTCAGTGTTTGCTCATGACCACTGGCATGGAAAATCACGCTATAACTTGTTTTATAATCTCTGTGCTAATTAAAAAAATACTGTGTTGTGTCTAATAAATTCTTTCTCTGGGATTCAGAAACATTGCCACCAGCAATAAACCCTGTTTTCAGATGCAGTAGCCATTTTTGATTCAGAGACAGCCATAGCACCGTGCTTTACCTCCCTGAGATGCAGCACTGTTGCATGCTATCTACTACAAATGCAAATAAAACATTCCAGGGAGAGAGGCATATGATAATAAGTCATGTGTTCTCCCCAAGAAATGTCTGAGGTAAGTGATTAAACCTTCCGAGCAATTCATAAAACTGCTCAGATTGGTAAATCACTATCACCAGCTTCATTAATTAACACAAACAAAAGTTAATATTCACCAATTAATTTCAATGAGAGACCATTTTAGAGGTAATTGCTAGAGAGTTTTGAGGTGTGTTTATGTGTCTGGCTGCATGTGTAAGTGCATGCAGAGGTATGAGTGGCATCGGCAGAGAAGGAGTGTGTGTGTGTGTGTGTGTGTGTGTGTGTGTGTGTGTGTGTGTGTGTGTGTGTGTGTGTGTGTGTGTGTGTGTATATGTGTGTGTGTGTGTGCGTGTGTGTGTGTGTGTGTGTGTGTGTGTGTGTGTGTGTGTGTGTGTGTGCGCGTGTGTGCATCCCTGCCTGAGTGATCACAGTATAGGGGTTAGGGTATATTTGTGTGTGTGTGTGTGTGTGTGTGTGTGTGTGTGTGTGTGTGTGTGTGTGTGTGTGTGTGTGTGAGATTATGTGCCTGCTTGGGTGATCACAGTGTGTGTGTGTGTGTGTGTGTGTGTGTGTGTGTGTGTGTGTGTGTGTGTGTGTGTGTGTGTGTGTGTGTGTATGTGTGTGTGCGTGTGTGTGTGTGTGTGTGTGTGTGTGTGTGTGTGTGTGTGTGTGTGTGTGTGTGTGTGTGTGTGTGTGTGTGTGTGTGTGTGTGTGTGTGTGTGTGTGTGTGTGTGTGTGTGTGTGTGTGTGTGTGTGTGTGTGTGTGTGTGTGTGTGTGTGTGTGTGTGTGTGTGTGTGTGTGTGTGTGTGTCCATTCACCTGATTGAAGTAGGTTTACTCAATATAAAATAACTTTGTATTCTAGTAAATGCTATAGACTTCCTGCATGGATATTCCTCAGCTTCCAGATGTTGCTTTCTTAGAAAAGGTCCACCACATCCCTGCAGAAGATGCAGAGCTGGTATGATATGGCTGCCAGATTTTAATAGCTGCATCACTTCTTTCATGCATATAGCAAGGAGTAGCCACTTCATAAAGGACAGGCACAGCCAGTTTCCTTTCAGTGGGTGCGTGCAGTGAAGTCACAATGCAGGGTCAACAGCTTCTATGAGACATCATTATTGTGTGACCAAGTATGTCATCCTGGCTACGGGTACAGTGAAAGGCTACATCTAAATCCCTGCCATTTTTTACAGAGAGAAGTAGCATCTGAATCTGACTTTATCTGCATCCTAAATTGTTCAAAAGTGTACAAAGTTTTCAGCCTGCTTTAAACTCCTTCATTCTCCTATTAAGGGTAAAGACTTGATTAATCTTAGTTCTCAGCTGATGGGTGACCCATAACACATTCATTAAATTCATAGGAGAGCACATTCAGCAACGCAGAATGCTTGTTCGTGTTGAGAACTTGTTGACTCTTTTGTTTATTTTTTTTTTTATAACTACCACTAACACACAACATACCATAGTACAGGGAATATACTTAATGCACATTTCATGTATCTAGCACCCCAAACTTGGAGTCCTAATTTAAGGAAAAGTTAGATGATCTAACAAACCCATTTAGAGAGATGAATCAACAATCTGATGCAGTCAGCAGGAGTTCTCTGGGACTCGTACAAATAATGTTAATGAGTCATTTACAGCTTTGGACTTCCTACTTACAGAACTCTTGTAATGAAGACATTTGCAAAAAACAAGGTAAAAGATATGGGTTCCATCTTAAAGTACCAATACAAAAATTCATGAGCCAGCTACTATGCGATTTGAGATACAAGTGCAAGAAGAAATAACTAAAACAATGCCATCAACAGCATACTTTATTGTTGTTTATGCGTGTTTCATTATTAAAAGTGTTTAAAGGTGAGTGTGCTATTTATGATGTTTGTTTCCAGTTGTTTCCTATTATACTTACACCTTCTCTTCAACTGCAGTCAGATTATAAATTTTGTACTAAGTTTATTTTTCTTGTTTTGTGCTACAAAGGTATAGCACATTATGTGCTGTTAATTCACTACTCTGAAAACAGACACTGTAGGTGATATTTCCATATTTAGGAGAAGCACAGACTGTGGCCATCGCCAAATGTTGAAGGATTTACAGGAATGCTCACAAAAACCCTCTGTATCAGTAGTCTGATTTGGCAGTTGTTGTTAATGGCTCACAAATTCAAAGGGCTTTTGCAAAAATTACCTTTACCTGCCATCTGTAGATGATCAGTACACCACCATCCTGGATATGTTGACAGAATAATGTGGTTTCCATTTGGATATTTGGCTTACATGGAGTGGACTACAGCTTTTTTTTTTTTTTATTGAGCAAGACTGTATAATCTTTATAAAGAGCAAGTGTTATCAAACTATTCTCGGTACTAAAATTCCAGTAAAAATTAAACTGATTAATCCACAGGTCTGGAGGATTTTCCAGTGGAGCATTACAAGCAGCTCTATTCTGCACTAACTTTATAAGGTCTTCATAGTATCTCTCTTTAAGGCAGGAAATATCTAGATCTTAGAACTAAACAATGGACTGGAAAGACTTCAGAGCCAATTGCCTTGGTTCATGTACCTGCTTTTACTAACTGGATAATTGTTTGCATTCATTTGTTTATTGTCAGATTGTCGTGGGTTATATAAACCCAGTGATTTCAACATGGTTTGTTCTGAGGAAGTCCTGTTAACCAAAGGACAAAAGCGCTTAACTGTTTTTATATTAATAAAAGTTCTTTCTGAGCGAAACTCGGCTCTGAAGTCTTTCCACTACGTTGTTCAGTTCTAAGTTCTAAGTTCTAAGTTTGTCGTGTTGAATTTGGGTTAAATATCTAGATCTTGTTGACATACTTATAAGAGGCCAGCTTTAAAAGCAGGGAATAATTCTCAAGACATAGCATCTTATAGGCCAATATCTCTACTCAATATGGAAAGCAAAATATATTTGACAATATGTGCTGAAAGAATTCAGGTTTTGCTTCCATTACTGGTAAGTAATAATTAGTGTGGTTCATCAGGAGTTAGATATTAGTAAGCTACCATCTGTTTCTCTGGTTATAGTTAAAGAACGGGCATTTGATAAAGAATGCTGAATGTATTTACTGTATTGCTTATATTTATGCAGTTTACCATTTCATCATCTCTCATAAAAATTACGTTGATGCAGCCAGCATGGTAGTAAAATTGGAACAATCCTTATTTGGGTAGAGCTACTGAGAAGGTTTATACATCAAAAATGCCTGTTGCCATCTTGTCCCATAGCAGAGAAGGATGAAACTCTGACTACAGCCCAGGTAACCTCAGTCTGAATAACTGAAGGACAGTGAAAGGGATTGAAGATGAGCTCAAGTAACTGAAGTCCATCTTGGGGGAAGGAGATCAAGGAGATGGCCTATTCTGCCACATTAGTGGTACTTACCAGTGGTTGTCTAATCTTTCATGGAAGAGAGCAGGGCAGGCTTTTACATTGAGTATGTGCAGCTGAGTCCAACACGTTGTGGGTCGGAGCATGCACATCATTCCTAATCTAAACAGTCAATATGAGTCATCCAACCACCTATGGGGAGGCACTAAGAAGGATGGGGCCAGAACCTCCATATGATCAGTACACACTACACTGACCTTCTCTCTAATGCTAAACTCTCACAGCCAGGGGAATGAATGGAAGACTCATGCCCATGAAGGAAACAAATGGATTGGATGGCTCTCGCCTAGTTTAGGAATGCTTGGCTTTAACCCCTGGGAGAATGAGTGAATTAGCAAATAGGGATCACATAGGCAAGCAATTAGGAAGATCTCAGACAGGGATAAAAAGATAAAAAAAGATCTCTGTTGCCTACATCAACACATTTATCAGTCTATGTGGAAAATCATTGGGCTGCCTTACTGTCTCTTTATTCTTCTTTCTGTAAATTGTGGGAACACTTATGAACTGCTAGCTTACTTCAGGCTAGAAAGTCAAACTGCATAACATTGTAGCCGTAAACCATATTAATCCTAACATAGAAAACATATGCAGTTCTTATCTTCTCAAATTGGAAGCAGGTTATTTTGTATCCTATTTCTGTAGTTAGAACAGATATATGTGGTTAACCTGAATAGAATACAAACAAGGAATTGTCTTCATTCCTGACAGATTTGAATAACTTGCATCTCTCTGTAAAGCAGGAAAACCAACATTATTCGAGTGGTTTTATACCCCAAGCTACTGCATATGATAAGTTTGCCACCAGTCCATATTTTTATGATCTAGTCCCAGTTTTGACCCTGCCTTTCTGTCTTCCACTCAGATAGTTAGGCACTTCTGCCAGCATATGTTTCATGCCTGCTTATACACATGGTTCTAAAGACCCCATGACCATGAGGAAAACTGGACATTTAAGTTTATTTTGCAGTTGGTCATTAATTCATATGAGTTTAAACAAGTCTATTTGACTTATTTGTTACTCAGACCAGGAAATACTCCCATCAAAGCCAAGTCAATGTAGTGATAGTTATTTTAGCCCACAGCAGCTTCTCTCAAAACATTAGTATATGAAACACAAACGAAAGGTATATCTAATTTATACTGAGTATGTTTGTGCAATGCAAAACTTCTATCACAAGTATTCAAGCTTGCAAAGAGTACTGTCAGATGTAAAATTTAAAGAAATAATTAACTACCCCTGCACTGTCTGCTATTAGGAGGCAAGCTCCTGCTCCCTCCTGATTTTATAACTCTCTGTCAAAGGTGCTGCACTTTGAAGAAAGAGTGTAATGTCTGTTATGTCATTTCTGCAGGAGGCTGTGAAATGGGATACCTACTAAGTAGGCATATACAAACAAGATCTCACGTGGAAGGATCTCAAGGTAAAAAAAGAGGAACTGAAGACGAGCTATTCTCCTCAGAGATATGTGCTCTGAGAAGAGGTTTTCCAAGAAACTAACTGTAAGCCATTTACATTATTATATTATATTATAGTCCTGTTGTTTTTTTTATTCTCCTGCTGTTTTGCTAATGCTAAAATAGTTAGAAAATATCCACTTTTTCTCTTCAGATATTGTTGAATTTTAGTTTAATCTTCTAAATATTCAGCTAGGCATCATACATGTGTGACTGAAACTATTGTTTGTGTGTGTATATGTGTGTGCTTCCATGTGTCTGTGTGCCCGCACACGTGTGTGTGTGTGTGTGTGTGTGTGTGTGTGTGTGTGTGCGTTTATGTGTGTGCTTCCATGTGTCTGTGTGCCTGTGCACGTTTGATTTTGTGTGTGTGTGTGTGTGTGTGTGTGTGTGTGTGTGTGTGTGTGTGTGTGCACGCACACATGTTTGATTGCGTGTGTGTGTGTGTGTATGTGTACATGTATGTATATGTGCCTGTATAAAAGATGGAATGCTTCTTGTAAATCTGCTGTTTGAGAACTGTCTTACATGGTCATTAAGCAGTAATATGCTATGCAGCATGGATATCATAATAAACGTACAGTTTCAGAACAAATGAGGGGACCAAATGCCTTAGTCTCCTTTAGAAAATAAGTGCTCCTTTGAAGTTAATTTTGGACTGTTGACTCTCAGAATTAATTTGTCTTCTTCTTAAATAGAAAAGAGCATTTCCAAGTGTGAGAAAAATAATACTAGTCACGTAGAACAATCACGTTTTACAGTATAGACTTACGATTCAAATATGTCCTTTGTCAAACACAACCAAAGTTTTCAAGAAAATAAAAAAAGGGAAAAGCAGTTATGCTGCACAAACCAACATGAGCACAGGCATTTTTCTGAGAACTGAAAAGCATTGGGTGTATCATGGAAGGTTAGGAAGCGAGCAGCTTGGGAACAGAAATCCTCAGAGCAAAATAAGAGTTAAACCCATAGATTGGTGGGCAACTTTTACTGCCAGAATTTGTGAGGGTGGGGAGTGGGTGTGAGATTTAAGAAACATATGTATGTTTTTTCCATTTCTTTGAGTGGGATTGTGTAAAACATTCAACCTCTGTACATAGTTTACAGAGAATATTTCATCTCCTTTTATTTTTCTGTAATCTTGGCAACTAACTGGGCTTTCTGGTGTTCCATCCAGGTCACAGTAATTGTTCACAGCTGTACACCAGTTCTGTAAAAGAGACATGAAATGCAAAAGCAAACGAGAAACTACTCATTTGGTTAAGACCCACACAAAGGGAAAATACTCCCCCACTCACTCAGAGAGAGAGAGAGAGAGAGAGAGAGAGATCATAAACGCATCCTTGTGAGAACGGATTCTGTTACTACCACAAGAAACAAAAAAGAGAAGATTCATTCAATATTGATGCAGAACACACAGGCCCTCAGTCCCACAGCCACTTCCTGCCTAAAGCTATGGGACAAGATGATAGACCATTAATGACATGCAAGCCATCCTCACTTTTTGATCAGATTGTCCCCTCATTCAAACATTTGAAAATAGCATTCATGTTATTTAGTGCTTTAAAAACATCAGCTGTATGAAATGTCTCTGCACCCCCTTCCATGTGACAATAATCTACAGACAATGCAGCCTGAGGCTTTTGAAATTTCAAGGAGTACACTAACACCAAGAAGCAGATTATTATTATTATTATTATTATTATTATTATTATTATTATCATTATCACTTGCTACTGGCTTTTTTACAATTTTTTGATTCTGGTAGAACAGGTATTGGGTTTTTGCCCTTTTCCACTGTAATGGAATCTTGAAGTTGGTATGTATATTTATTTATGCATTTATGTATTGGCACTTGATTACCAAACTTTTGCAGTCAATCTTTTTGGAGTCAGTCATTTGTGTGTTCAATATAATGAAAGAAATCGCTCTATATATCTATAAATATATGTGTTTGTGTGTGTGCGTGTGTGTGTGTGTGTGTGTGTGTGTGTGTGTGTGTGTGTGTGTGTTTGTGTGTGTGTGAACTATGTAAAATAATCACTGCTGCAAAATATTGCATTTGCGATTATCAACCACAAGATATCAAAAGCTAAAATATAAACACACAAATATGCATGCTCCAGGGCATAAATTTGGAGCATGCAAATCGTAAAACATTATTTTTGCAGTGTGGTTAAGCCACTCTGCACCCCTGCTACTTAAATATACCAACTCCAAGATTACATAATAGCCAGGAAAGGACATCTTCTCCAACCCTGTTATTGCAGTAATCTTGCACCAGCACTGTTGAACAAACAGGACAAACAAGAAAGTTGTTGACTATAAAAATGTTCAGTACATATAGCAGAACCCATGCATAAGGCCTACCTTGTTCTTTCTCCAGGTTAAGTGCCAAAATAAATTTTCCCAGGTTTTGTGTCCTTATAGTTAGTTATATAAGTTGAGGTGATGCAGGGTGTAATACCCCTTGCAGAGGAATCGCCAGAGTGTTTTTTTCCTCACATGTAGCAACACTTTTGAGGTTTATTAGTTCTGAGTCTGTTTTGACAGTTTTGACAAAATAGTCTTCACTGAAAAGCAAACATAAAATAAATAATGTTGCAAACAATTATTCTAGTGACAGTGTTATGCAGACTATCTGACCTAAATGTGTGCAAGTACACAGAAACCTGTCAACTATTCCTGTTTTGGAGGAACATACACAGTTTTAGGCCAGATTTACCCCTCCACAGGATAACTTATTTTTGAAGGTATATCCCTGTTTTCAGGATTGATTTCCCTTCACATAATTTTCTAAATCCCCTCACATGTGATTTTTGAAGATGTCTAGAACACAGAAAACCACACTACATGACCAACATACTAGTGGCAAGTATGATTTAAAGAAAGAGGACACACGTTGATGCAATGGTGCAGTGGTTAGAATTGTCATCTCACAGCAGGAGGTTCTCTGGTTCAATTCTTGGCTGGGGTGTCTTCTGTGTGGAATCTGCATGTCTTCCCTGCATTCACATGGGTTTCCTCTGGGTAGCCTGGTTTCCACTCACATTCCAAAGACATGTACCTGGAGCATTTCTCCCTGGGCCTCTGATGAAAATGGGTTCTGTTCCAGTTGGACTTTCCCAGTAAACAAATGTTAAAGAAAACTTCTTACATCTCTTTTTTTCAGTAGTGAAAATATACAACCTTATGTGGTAAAATTTTGCAATACAGCTCAGTGAAGTCTACAGATTTGACACTGCCTCTTTGAAAATGTGCATATATTTTTCCATCATTTTGTCACTGTTTTTAAGCATGTGTTTCTTAGTACTATGCCATATTCCTACTGGAAGTGGGAAGAGTTATGTGGTAATTGAGATTCAGTTTTGATGCTAATTAGATGTCCACATTTTGGGCTAGAGTTACCTACTTTCAGTATGTGTAGGTTGAGAGTTATACACAGAATATTAAATAGAAAAAAAAAACAGATAATGACTACTTTAAAGTACCAGGTAAATTTAACAGAACTAAAATAAAATAAATGACATCCTGGCAGAGCTTATTTATCCAGCATCATTTCACAGCCTATATTTTAAATGCATTACATTTCTGTAGTCCATATACTAAGGCATTGTTCACAGGAGAGATCTCTAAATGGTCTGAGATTCATCAAGCTTGTGTAGAGATACATAACATAGTACATATTTATTCTTACCATGATTAGCAAAAAATGTTGGGGACATGTACACTACCCTGTACTGTGAAACTTCTGCAAAGCTTGTCACCTTTATAATGAACTACATTTAGAAAATGATTTTTGTTTCTGACAGGATATCACATCAGTACATGGATAGTTATTGACAATTAGCAATTACTTTGGAAAGTCTAATGAAGTGGGATGCAAATGAAAAAAAAGCAGAACGTAAATGTAATCGACTACACTGTACACATGGTTTCAAAACATTACAATATGTCATGATGCCCATAAAAGACAGAAGTAAAAGTTGGTGGATAACACCAGCAATTATTCACATAAAGAGGGCAAATGCTACAATTTCTTGCCAAAGCCATCCTCCAAGGTAATGTCCTGATGACAGCTGGCATCTGGCAAACTTCACGGCATCATATAGTCAGGCAGTAAAAATTCCCATTCCCTAGAACACTGCATCTTATCCTGTTTCTGACGAGGAGGTAATTATCAAGTCCTATCTAAGCAAAGGATTCATGTAGGTTGTGTGGTAAATAAGTGCCCCCCACATAATAGCATACAGACTGGAAAATCCCGTTCCTTTACAAACAAAGGTATGCATGCTGCTGGGTATATTCGCATTTGGAACACCCTAGTGTCTATTAGAAACACATTAGGTGTGTCCCAGACTGCATTCTCTCATATTTTAGAAAAATTCCTGATTGTCACATTTATGAAGGCTAAGAACAATGTAAAGTTCCCATCAATATCAGCTGAGAGCCCTGTAACAAAGGAATGATTGTATGGGACAGCATGACTTATGAAGGCTAAGAACAATGTAAAGTTCTCATCAATATCAGCTGAGAGCCCTGTAACAAAGGAATGATTGTATGGGACAGCATGACTTATGAAGGCTAAGAACAATGTAAAGTTCCCATCAATATCAGCTGAGAGCCTTGTAACAAAGGAATGATTGTATGGGACAGCATGACTTATGAAGGCTAAGAACAATGTAAAGTTCTCATCAATATCAGCTGAGAGCCCTGTAACAAAGGAATGATTGTATGGGACAGCATGACTTATGAAGGCTAAGAACAATGTAAAGTTCCCATCAATATCAGCTGAGAGCCCTGTAACAAAGGAATGATTGTATGGGACAGCATGACTTATGAAGGCTAGGAACAATGTAAAGTTCCCATCAATATCAGCTGAGAGCCCTGTAACAAAGGAATGATTGTATGGGACAGCATGACTTATGAAGGCTAGGAACAATGTAAAGTTCTCATCAATATCAGCTGAGAGCCCTGTAACAAAGGAATGATTGTATGGGACAGCATGACTTATGAAGGCTAAGAACAATGTAAAGTTCCCATCAATATCAGCTGAGAGCCTTGTAACAAAGGAATGATTGTATGGGACAGCATGACTTATGAAGGCTAGGAACAATGTAAAGTTCTCATCAATATCAGCTGAGAGCCCTGTAACAAAGGAATGATTGTATGGGACAGCATGACTTATGAAGGCTAAGAACAATGTAAAGTTCTCATCAATATCAGCTGAGAGCCCTGTAACAAAGGAATGATTGTATGGGACAGCATGACTTATGAAGGCTAAGAACAATGTAAAGTTCTCATCAATATCAGCTGAGAGCCCTGTAACAAAGGAATGATTGTATGGGACAGCATGACTTATGAAGGCTAGGAACAATGTAAAGTTCCCATCAATATCAGCTGAGAGCCCTGTAACAAAGGAATGATTGTATGGGACAGCATGACTTATGAAGGCTAAGAACAATGTAAAGTTCCCATCAATATCAGCTGAGAGCCTTGCAACAAAGGAATGATTGTATGGGACAGCATGACTTATGAAGGCTAAGAACAATGTAAAGTTCCCATCAATATCAGCTGAGAGCCCTGTAACAAAGGAATGATTGTATGGGACAGCATGACTTATGAAGGCTAGGAACAATGTAAAGTTCTCATCAATATCAGCTGAGAGCCTTGTAACAAAGGAATGATTGTATGGACCAGCATGACTTCATAGAGTACTGAGTACCACTGACTGTACGCATGCTGCTACAAGTCCCCTAGTAGTGAAGATGCTAAACTTTAGGAGTTAGGTTTGCTTTCTATCACTAGTTTAAAATGGCTTTTGCCCTGGAAGGATGAGGTGCAGGTATACTAGAGATTTCCCTTTCCATGTAATGGACTGTTTCTTTCCTGTGATTTTTTTTTTTACTTCTGAATGCTGTTCGCATTTGGGAACTTTTACTTACTTGTGATAACACTTGTGTGAGGGGACCTCTCACCTGTCCCTGTTTTGGAGGAACACCCTGTTTTTGAGCCTGATTTACCCCATCACAGAGTTTTCTGAATCCCCCTTTTCACCTTTGATTTTTGAAACTGTCTCGTACCCAGAAACCACTGTAAGTGACCAACATACTAGTAGCAACCGTAATTTAAAGAAAGGGGCCACATGTCTTATATCTCCCATTTTCAGAAGCAAAAATACAAAGTAAATAGATTTTATACTGCCTCTTCTTATATTGTGTTCATATTTTTCCATCATTTTGGTCACACTCTGTTTTTTTTAAACATGTTTTTGAGTTTCTTCTGGCAGTGGGATGAGTTATATGCTATTTGGTATTCAAATTTTATGGTAACTATGTCCAGATTTTTGACTGAAAGTACCTACTTTTGAATGGCCTTTGTACCTGTTTCAATGTCTGCAAGTTAAGAGGTATTATAGCTCATTGCTTCTAAAGGAGGAGACAGAAGTTTAAGTGAACCACAGCAAAACTTTTTTTCCAAACCATTAGATTTTAAACCAATAAAGAGATACAATTGTTAAGCCCTTTCATCTCCTACTATGTTAGGTCTTTCATCAGAACAATTTAGAGAGTAAACACTGAAAATTCAATTGCACTAAATGTCTCATAGGTTCATAGGTTGTTACTAGGCTAACAACCACTAGGGCCCTTACAAACATAGATGTGCACCCCAAACAATATGAGTCCGAAGTTTCATGTGGGAGTGGCATGTTATTGGGCAGTTAGCTAAGGATTTGTATGGGGGTGTTAGAATAATACTTTTTTTTTATTGATGGTCTCTGTCCATAAGAGACATAGGGGACATACCTAGGGTAAATTTAGGATTTCCCATCCAGCCCTATAAACCAGGCAGAGATCCCTTCTCATCAGCATGTATGAGACTGAGAACAGAGACAGGGCCTTTAGGCAATCAGTGCAGGACAGGGTATTCATGCCATAAATTCTTCTGGTGAAAAACCTTTGTGGGAGTTCCAACTGTTGTAAGTGTCTGATTAGATACATGCCAAAGGGGGCATTGTATTCAATGATAGGTCTGATAAGGACCCAGTAGAGTGCTATTATATCTTCCTTGGAACTAGATGCCATACCCTTACCTATTAGTTGGGTGACATATAATGATTTTCTTATCTTAGCTACATGTTGTCTACATATGTTACAAGATCCCTTACTACTGAGTCAGCTCTTAGGGGCATTTTATTCAATTGAGTTGACAGTTTCTCAAAGGGCAGTATAATGCATTTTTTGTCAATGATGCCTGAGTGGGGTATTGTATCAAATGCCATAGCTAGGTCAACATACACAGTATGAACTGTTTTACCCTCATCCATTGCCTTGTTGACCTCTCAAAGAAGTCTTCCAGGTTATGCAGGCCAAATTGGGATGGCTCCAGTGTCTGTACTTTGCCAATATCATTGTTTATCATTTCCATGATAATTCATTATATGGATTTGGATATTAGACTTCTTAGACTGATGGATCTATAGTTCCTTGAGGAGGGGTATGACCGCTGTGGTCCTCCATTCACTTGGAACGTAGCCTGTTTTAAAGCTGAAGTTGAAGAGTGCTTCAAATGTTCCTGATAGTTCTTGTTTTAGACTGCTAAGGAGGCAACCAGGGATGTCAATGGGACATATGGAGGTGGTGTTCTTGGCTTTAGCGAGTGCCACCAGCACCCAGTCCTTACTGATAACTGGGGAAGTCTGTTGGAAGGGATTACCCCTGGTGGAGCTGGGAGGACTGGGGGGTGATCTGAATTTATCAGATAGTAGATTTGCTATGTCACCCACCAGTTCAGCATACAATTGTGTGTTACCTCTCAGGTTCAGACATAGCTAAAGAAGGGCTTCTGATTTTCCTTAGTCTGTGATGTTATCCTGACCACATAGTTGGCCTTGTTGGACTTGATTAGACCTCTTAGTTTCTTGTCTAGTTGTATAAGAGGGTACTTGTTTTAAGGGAGTTGCTTTTCCTGATTTTGACCATGCATTTTCTTCTTTTGTTATATGCTTTCTTTATGTAAGGATTACACCACTGGGGTTTGTTTTTAGTGTTTGTTTTGGGTTTACATCTGGTAGGTACAGCAGCCTCTAAGCAGCCATTCACATGTTTATATAGTAACTCTGAATAATTCTGCATAGGAAGCTGTGGTCTTGGAGTTAGCAGGAGCCCTGAATTTTGATAGACTGTCACTTATTAGGATGTATTTTGTTTTTGAATAGTTCCTAACTAAAGGTTTCACTTACATCATTATAGTAACACTGTTGCTAGGACTTCCTAATAATAAAACGTTAAAACCTCTTCAACAATATGTCATCCATGTGTAACATAATCATTTTAAGGTATATTAATTAAAAACTCATTAAAACTAATATTTTTCTCATGTATCATGTGACACTCAACTCCCAATGTCATTGGATAAAGTTTCATTAACATCATTGTATTAACACCATTACAAGAATATACTATCCATGTCTAACATAAAAATTGTTTAAGGTATATTAATTAAAAACACAGTAAAACTAATATTTTGTTCATTTGAATTTCAGTATGCTTGCAATAGATACTGAATCATTTAGACCAGGGACGAGTCCGCATGCAGTTTAAATTGCAACTATAACTCTCTTGCTTCCAATCTGTCTTCCAAGAGAAATATTAGTTTTAATGTGGTTTTAATTAATATACCTTAAAAATGCTTATGTTAGACATGGATGGTATACTGTTGTAGAGGTTTTAAGTTTTTATTATTAGAAACTCCAACTCCTGGCAACAATGTTAATAAAATAATGTAAGTGGAACCTTATCCAATGACATTGGGAGTTGAGTGTCACATGATACATTTACTGCATTTAAATTTTCAGTGTTCAGTTTTTAAATTGTTCTAATGAAGTCCTTAATATAGTGGGGGATGAAAGCACTTAACATTTGTATCTCAGAATTACGTTAAACTCTAGTAGTTTGGAAATAAAAGGTTTTGCCATGTTTCACTTCAACTTTTTTTGGATTTTAAGACATTTCCTGTTATTTGTTGTGATATATAGCTCAGGCTCTCTGTGTGTCTTCTCCTACTGGTGTGTGAAGATTCTGAATAGGTGCCATCAACAATGGATGAAGCCAGTAACTGTTGTCATTTTCAGTATTAAATATGTTATTATTAGGTACGGACATCTTTCTTCAGCAGTTACTTGGCATGTTTGTTGCTTTTTGTGTTCCTCTATCCAGGATAACCATGTGCTCCTGCCCTGAGTAACTAAGTAGAATCTTCCCATCTGCAAAGTGATAATACAATCTACACGTCGTCTTCTGTACATGCTCATCATGCATGCTTCCAGGGTACTAGGCAAATGTCTCCATCCAGCAGTTCTGCATGCAATATGGCAATTAAATGATTGACACTGCTTACAGCTTATCCAGATTTTAGTGCTCCCTGACAATTATTTATCTAATTTGTGAAGCATTTATGATGTGAAGTCAACAGGCAGCTTTTATCATCCATTAGTGCAGATCTGAATTATCTGAGCAATGCCTGACTTGTCAGTAACTAAAAGATCAACCACCATGTTATGCAACTCTATCAGTCCAATGTTATACATGCAAGATGAACTGCAATTCACAACATGTCAAATTTCAAAAAAAAATTTGGAGGGAACTACCCCCCTAGTACCAGCTGATGTGGGCCTTTGCCTCCATACCCCACTCTCTATATTAACTCTGAGGTTGCCTCAATTCAAAAGAAAGGAAATAATCTTTCTTTCCTTCAAGTCAGTGCAATGTTTGAGGCAATACAGTTGGAGATGTGAGATGTTCTGCCAGATCTCCCACATTTGGGACACGGGGAAGTGCAGCCCCCCTTCCAAATACATTTATATTGACATTTAGTGCGCCAGCTATTGGATTGTTATAGTGCATTCATTTCCTTCCACTGTAATTTATATTACATTTCATTTAACTGTAAATGAATGCACTACAACAGTCCACAGGGTAGTTGTAAGTTCAACCCTAGTAGATTGTTGGTGATATATTAAATTTCAGTTATGAAATGTAGACTTCAAAGATTGTTACAGTGGTGTTGCTATCATCATGGCATGTTCCCTGGTAAGCTGTCCATTATGCTTCACTGTGGGAGCATTAGTAATAATGTACCTGCTTAGAAGTCACTTTAGATGAGATAAGGAGTGGTTGAGTATGACTGATGCAAGAGATCTTCCTATTGACCTCCAGTGGTGGAAAGGAATCTGTTATATGAGGATCAATGTGAAAATCATTATGACAACCTATGCAGGAGACACACTAACAATATATGAGAACAGTGGCACAGGTTGTTGACCCCTAGCAATCCTAGCACCTTTATAAGTAGAACAATGCAATATTATGAATGAAATAATAGAATATAATGCCCTGTACCATTTTATATGGTTCATGCTCCTGAATGTTAGTGTACATCTGAGATTTCTAGTTGATACTTGGCACTGTTATTTATTGGTACATTGCATTTATCCATGGAGCTTGTGGTTCTGCATACTTGATGTATGGCACATTATTCACTTGATTAATGCCTGTACTGTTTTCAGAGTGATATATTGGTTCACAAATTTGATTGTAAAGTTTATGACCAGTTACCTTCCATAAGCTTAATTGCTGTAACCCCTTTTCTTTTCTATATCCTATACATGTATTGAGATTATTTTTAAAGGAAATTAATAAGTGACTTTTATATGTAGTGGAAACCTATTTCATAAATGTGGAAGGTGTTACATAATATGTCTATCATAGTCTTTTTTCTGTTTTAATGTTATTTATTTGTAGTACTAGCCCATTGATCTGGTGTTAGTTTTCCTAGTGGTATGTTTCAGGGAAGGACTTTCAATTAGAACTAGGACAGACATAATCCTGCAGAATGTGTCAGAGATTGTTGATGAATAATCTACAAGAAACATAGTGCAATAACAGTTGCTGAAACTCTTTCCAAGTCATTTGAATCTTCTACCCCTGAGCATTTTGAAAAGAATTTACCTTTGAAGTTCTTTCAGATGATTCATTTTGAATGCTACAGAATGTGGTGCTGTATTTAATATTGTGTAAGATATCTGAGATGTAAAGTGGTACAGTAAACTCCCTGAAGTGACAACATATCATTAGCCTTAAAATTTTAATGTACCAGCCAATAATCCCACTCTTGGACAATCCTAACTTCAAAAGGAGACAACCAAGCTCATACCTCTCAACTGCTATGATTTACGCATAGCATTATGATTTTGGCCCTCAAAGTTAGCCTTGCTCCTCCTAAGATTTACTGAAGTTCATCATAAAATCAGGGCCTGTTTCTGGGCAAATACTCTATTAAATAAATACACTAACTTTATTCAAAGACTTCCTACCATTTATTCAATATGTTCTAGTATATAAAGTTCTTCTGTAGTGAAAAATAAGAAAGTGATCCTCTTTCTGACTCTCTGCTATACATTTTAAAGGTCACTGCTATGAGTTGTAATGATAGCAGGGTGAGAAGCATGGCCTAGCTAGTCTGCACATTAAGTGCTTTTGTGCTGTACCTCTCCTTTATCCCACCCTTCTACCTCTCCC